>NC_142685.1:111001250-111301500 GCF_056320005.1 Nelumbo lutea | reverse complement strand
TCAATTCAAAATTTAGAAAGTTCAATGAGGAGTTCTGTGAAAGAAAGTAAAACCAAGAAATAAGATAATACAAAAAGATTAGCAATTAATGTTGTATGGTTTATACACATTGTTACAAAGGATTTTACTCATGCTACATGCTTGTGCATGAGCTGAAATCACATTATCAAAGGCTTTAGGTCATGCAACATGATGCCTTAATCTCCTTACAAGGAATTAACAAGGAGCTAATGGTTCTACTAGATGATCTTTTACTTTACTTGAAGGTATTAGTGAATTGCATGACAACAAGAATATATAATTATCTGCTATTATTCCTTTTTACCACAAAAGTGAAAAAGATAGCTACTCAGGGTTCCCCTTAATTATGTGGGTTTAAATTGCGTAATCAATCTTAATTTGAAGGAAATGTAAAGGAGTTGGCAACTCTGGTATTAGATTGCTTCAAACTTCTGTCTATGAAGTTCGATGCCACTTTTAAGCTTTTCTCCTCTATTAGCTGGTGGCCTGGTGCCTTCTATAAAAGGGGAAAATATTGGCTTCTACCTGTTAGAAGACATGTGCCCAATTAAATGCATTTTATATTTAAATTTTAATTATTTAAGGGTTTAGGAGTTTATGGGTTTAGAGTTTAGGTTTTAGGGTTTAGGGTTTATGATTTATGATTTAAGATTTAGGGTTTATAGAACTGTGCTGAAGTCATGTTCTTCTGAACCCGTTAAGGGAGTTGTCTTCGGGTCCTCCCGTTTGGCTTTGTCCCCTAGTGTTTTGGTGCTGTTAGTTTCTGCAATGTTTTTGGTGTCATGTAGGTGTTTTATGTGGTCTTCTCAAATCAAGATGTGATTGGATGCTTTGTTTTGAACATGATAGGAGAGCAAAGCAAACTAAAGCCCTCTCAAAGAAGTTTCATCCTTGATTTCTACAGTGATGTACTTACTTTTCTATACAATATATAAGTGATTTGTAGTAATGGTGGCCATGCTATTGTCTATTTGTCATCAGAGATATAGATACATATTCCTCCATTCTACCAACCAAAAAATGTATTTTTCCTGGGATTTGTACAGCCTTTTTATTTTTTTATTTTTTATTGATAACTTCAAAGTTTTGTATGAGCAAGTTAAAAGGGATAGAAAAAGCATATAAAAATTAATAAGAGAAACAACAGCCATAAAATGGATAATAGGGGGACAAACCCAACCACCCACTATAATCACTTCAACATGCTACATACATATTTTCTATACATGCAATGGCTGCATAATGATAGTCTTCTTTCAAGCCTATGTAGCATCAATATTGACTACTCATCAAATGAGCAATTCAAATATAATATAATACTTATGGTCCTATTTCGCAATGTTCCCACTGTTTTTTTAGAAATTCCTGTTTCGGAACAAGAATTTTATTTCTTGTTGTTCGGGAATAATAGATACGTTTTTGGATAGTAAAACTATTTCTTAACATTAGTTTTACAAATCCACCCACATTAAGCTTAAAAATTAACTATAAAAAACATGTGCCATTGTCATAGCGATGTCTTCATGTTGTCACCACCTAATCCTTAATCACTTGAGGATCAAAACAAAACATACGAGTAATAAAACAAAAGGTGAAGAAACCCCACCCATTCAGCATAACATATAACAAATGCAAATAAAATAATATAAGAAAAACGATTTCAGATTGTATCGGTTAGAGATTGTTTAAAACTCATCTTTGCAGTGGGAGCAAAAAATGTATTTTTCCTGGGATTTGTACAGCCTTTTTTTTTATTTTTTATTGATAACTTCAAAGTTTTGTATGAGCAAGTTAAAAGGGATAGGAAAAGCATATAAAAATTAATAAGAGAAACAGCAGCCATAAAATGGATAATAGGGGGACAAACCCAACCACCCACTATAATCACTTCAACATGCTACATACATATTTTCTATACATGCAATGGCTGCATAATGATAGTCTTCTTTCAAGCCTATGTAGCATCAATATTGACTACTCATCAAATGAGCAATTCAAATATAATATAATACTTATGGTCCTGTTTCGCAATGTTCCCACTGTTTTTTTAGAAATTCCTGTTTCGGAACAAGAATTTTATTTCTTGTTGTTCGGGAATAATAGATACGTTTTTGGATAGTAAAACTATTTCTTAACATTAGTTTTACAAATCCACCCACATTAAGCTTAAAAATTAACTATAAAAAACATGTGCCATTGTCATAGCGATGTCTTCATGTTGTCACCACCTAATCCTTAATCACTTGAGGATCAAAACAAAACATACGAGTAATAAAACAAAAGGTGAAGAAACCCCACCCATTCAGCATAACATATAACAAATGCAAATAAAATAATATAAGAAAAATGATTTCAGATTGTATCGGTTAGAGATTGTTTAAAACTCATCTTTGCAGTGGGAGCAAAAAATGTATTTTTCCTGGGATTTGTACAGCCTTTTTTTTTATTTTTTATTGATAACTTCAAAGTTTTGTATGAGCAAGTTAAAAGGGATAGGAAAAGCATATAAAAATTAATAAGAGAAACAGCAGCCATAAAATGGATAATAGGGGGACAAACCCAACCACCCACTATAATCACTTCAACATGCTACATACATATTTTCTATACATGCAATGGCTGCATAATGATAGTCTTCTTTCAAGCCTATGTAGCATCAATATTGACTACTCATCAAATGAGCAATTCAAATATAATATAATACTTATGGTCCTGTTTCGCAATGTTCCCACTGTTTTTTTAGAAATTCCTGTTTCGGAACAAGAATTTTATTTCTTGTTGTTCGGGAATAATAGATACGTTTTTGGATAGTAAAACTATTTCTTAACATTAGTTTTACAAATCCACCCACATTAAGCTTAAAAATTAACTATAAAAAACATGTGCCATTGTCATAGCGATGTCTTCATGTTGTCACCACCTAATCCTTAATCACTTGAGGATCAAAACAAAACATACGAGTAATAAAACAAAAGGTGAAGAAACCCCACCCATTCAGCATAACATATAACAAATGCAAATAAAATAATAAAAGAAAAATGATTTCAGATTGTATCGGTTAGAGATTGTTTAAAACTCATCTTTGCAGTGGGAGCAAAAAATGTATTTTTCCTGGGATTTGTACAGCCTTTTTTTTTATTTTTTATTGATAACTTCAAAGTTTTGTATGAGCAAGTTAAAAGGGATAGGAAAAGCATATAAAAATTAATAAGAGAAACAGCAGCCATAAAATGGATAATAGGGGGACAAACCCAACCACCCACTATAATCACTTCAACATGCTACATACATATTTTCTATACATGCAATGGCTGCATAATGATAGTCTTCTTTCAAGCCTATGTAGCATCAATATTGACTACTCATCAAATGAGCAATTCAAATATAATATAATACTTATGGTCTTGTTTCGCAATGTTCCCACTGTTTTTTTAGAAATTCCTGTTTCGGAACAAGAATTTTATTTCTTGTTGTTCGGGAATAATAGATACGTTTTTGGATAGTAAAACTATTTCTTAACATTAGTTTTACAAATCCATCCACATTAAGCTTAAAAATTAACTATAAAAAACATGTGCCATTGTCATAGCGATGTCTTCATGTTGTCACCACATAATCCTTAATCACTTGAGGATCAAAACAAAACATACAAGCAATAAAACAAAAGGTGAAGAAACCCCACCCATTCAGCATAACATATAACAAATGCAAATAAAATAATATAAGAAAAACGATTTCAGATCGTATCGGTTAGAGAAAATGTGAGTTTAAAACATAGTACACGATACAAAACTAGGTATGGTGACAAGACAACATATCTGTTGATGCATTCCTGGCCGGAAATGTCATTGGTGCTTTCTATTGTTCCTTCACTGTCCAGTTGGAGCCAAGAGAGTCCCTCCTTTCTTTGAGATGTCCAACGGCAAGTTGAAGGAGTTCATTGTCGATCAAAAATGTTTGGTAGGACTTCTTTTTATCATTTAGTGTGGAATACCCAAAATACCCCTTCTCTCACGTGGGAATCGTTAACACGTGTTCGTTAATAGAGGTTAACGTCGTGAGAACCGTACATTCCTTGGGAATGCGTTCTTTGAGAGTGTCAATTTTTCACTCCCAAAGAACGCATTCTTTAGGTGATGTTCTCACACGAGAACATTTATTTATTTTTTTGTTTTTTCTTGTTCCAAACACGTTTTTGCTTTGTAAAAACAGCGGGAATGTGCAAAATGTTCTCACGCAACGTTACCAAACCGTACAAATTTTTGTGGGGTCTATCCTGTATGACTAATTTTTTTTTTTTAATATGAAGCCTAATACTTCCTTCTGCTATATGTAAGACTTATTTACTTCCCCCAGCCTATTATATTTGTCTTAATTTGATGTAGAACTATATGAATGTATATATAGAGTGTGGATACAATCTTTCTTTTAATATATATATTTTATTGCAGAAGAAAATTACATGAAGTCACAAGATTACTGTAAGGAAACTATCAGGAAATGTCCTAACAAAAAATTAATTAATTAGGGACCGTTTGTTTTGCAGGAATAAGGGTCTGGAAACAGAATCCGAGTGGGCCAACTGATTTTCATTTCCATTTCTGATGGAATGGCATTTCGTCATTTGAAGGAATGTACATTCCCTCTTCCTCCCTTGAGAATGAAATACCATTTTAGCTGATTTCAATTTTTAATCGGATTCCTGTCTGAACCCAATAGACTATGAGAATAAATCATTCCGATTCAGATTCTAATGGATTTTGATTCTAATTCTGATTCCGATTCGGACTGAGAACCAAACTGACCCTTTCCCTCTCACATATAGATACGTCAGTTCAACCTTCTTCTAGTTACGCGATTCATTCCACGGTCCTCATCTGAAGCCAATGGCCTAGAAAGTGATGGGATTGAATCTATTATTTCTGTACCAACATTGGTTGTCTCGCTTCCCGACTGTGTTTCATCAGCAGCTGATGATGATTGAGTAAAGTATAGGGGAGGCTCATCATGGTCATGAGAAGGCTGAGGCTGTGATCGAGCAAGGTCTGGAGGCTGACTATAGATTTCTCTCATGGAACGACTAATTAGATATCCCTGAACTATGCTTTCAGCTGATGAATTTATTACAGATGGGAAGTATGTACGTGAAGCAGTTCTTTGTGCCTGAGCTCTCAGAAGCTGCTGCATTTGTAGTCGACGCCGCCTGGTCTCTGCTTCAACTGAAGTAGCAGCAGCAGCAGCACTCTGCTGTAACTCCATGGACACTTGATCGACATAATTCTGTCGTGGGTATTCATATTCTCCTCCCAATAATCCCTCTCTGCGCAGTGCCGCAGTGGTGAGAACTCGGAGGGGCGATGAAATAGGTGGAGAAGTAGTAATCGAAATGGAGCCTGCTGCAGAAAAATGATGTCGATGCCACTCCATATGATGAGATCCACGGCCAATTCCTCTGAACACTTGCTGGATCTCAAACGTTGATATCTCCCCATCAGACCTCTGCCTCGCCGATTCGAAACGATGCCCATGGGGACTAGGAGGGATCCTCACTCCCGATTCCGATGCTTTTCCTGTCGTTTGGTCCTCGCTGCCGGAACTGTTCCCATGTCCATAAATCGGTATAACGTCGGCATCCTGGACCTCTCCTTTGCAGACTGGGCATTCATTTTCCTTGGAGTAAACGTGCAGCCACAGATAGAGACATGGCCAGCAGAACAAGTGACCACAGCAGGTGACGACTGGGTCCTTCGCCATTTCCATGCATATACTGCATTCGAAAAGGCTGGTGTCGTCACCAGACTCACCACTCCCGCTGCCACCATCGTCGGCGCCATTTGTCCCGTTGCATGTTTTGTCGTTGATGATGTTTCCTCCTCCTCCTCCTGCTGCTGCTGCGACCCTCTGGTCACCAGCATCGGCAGTCGGTTCCATCGTCTCCTCGGTGTTGTTGTTCGTCGGTTGCGACCTTGGTTCAGTTTGAATCTGTCTCAACCACCAGCGACGCCTTGGCCTGAACAGAGTAGTTTCAGTTCGTTCACGTTGTCCTTCATGAAGGTTTTCAGGTTCATTCTCCATCAGTTCATCATCCAGCTCATCATCAGAATCTCCAATACTCAAATGAAGTCCCGTAATCACATCCTCCTGATCCGCCATTACCTACACTGCTACACAAAATATCCGATTCAAACCCCAAGAACAATCAAGAACCCGAAACCATTAAAATTTG
Organism: Nelumbo lutea; assembly: GCF_056320005.1. Classification (NCBI taxonomy): domain Eukaryota; kingdom Viridiplantae; phylum Streptophyta; class Magnoliopsida; order Proteales; family Nelumbonaceae; genus Nelumbo; species Nelumbo lutea. The sequence goes on along the minus strand of NC_142685.1, from coordinate 111,295,253 downwards.
CAGCAATACTCCTACTAACCCAATCTAAAGATGGGATTGAAGTCATGGCAAGCTTTAGCAAAAGAGCAGAAAAACAGCAACATATTACCCAAAAAATTGCAGAAATAAAGAAAGACAAGAAACAAGAAAAACTCTCTGAGTCAGAGAGAGAGGGAGAGAGAGCAAAGCTTACATGGAAATCTGCCTCTACCATGTCTACTTGGTTAGGTAAGCTATGTAAGAGTTTAAATAAGAAAAACCACCATCGTTCACCCTGAAAACTTCCTCCGGAGATTCAGCTCAGCCGCTCAGGTCTCTCTTTCTCTCTGAATTTCATGCTAATCTCGCAGCTTGCCTCATTAATACCCCAAAACCAACAATTGGCTTTTGCCAAGTTTATGCGCTGGCAAAGAGCATTCGTGAGCTCTCCAATCTCCATACTCAACAGACGAATTTAGCAAGGCGCGAAACCATAAAGTATTGAAACGATTTCCTGGATTCCTAACTTACCAAACACCAGTCAACGTTATTCCGTCAACCCTCCGATTGTAGCAAATGGTGGGACCCACTCCTGATTTATGGGATTTTAGGGGCCGTTCGATAAGGTTGAATTGACTGACTTATTGTTTTGTAAATATTTGATTTGTGTGTACAGTCATAACCCATTTCCATCTTCAGACAATCAGGGAGCTCACGGCCTCTCACTATAACTTATTCACTAAATGACAAAGCAATCCGTTCAGCCATTTCAGCTGAATGTTAATGCAACAAACCACGTGATTAGACATTGTAATTAATGAAATTTGCCACTTGTATGTTATTCTCATATCTTTGGAGTAACGTAGTCCACGGGCGTGGGTGTTGGGCACAACTGGCCGTTGGGTTACTACACCTGGAGATACATGGGGGCCCCAGGACTCTTTTATAATAGGTCTTGTTAGCCCAAGCCCATTAATGGTTGTTATGTTTTTTTTTTGGGCCTAAGCAACTCATGGTATAGTTTGTAACTTTAATTTGATGTGAACAAAATAAAAAGTCAGTAGACTTCAAGGCAAAAATACTATCAACATAATTTAATTTAGAAAATCCAAAAATGTGTAATTTTAATATTTAATTTAGACTTCAAACCCCTCTTCTCTTTATGTGTGTTGGGTTGGGTGGTCAGGTCTTTGTTGTTCTTAGGGCCTTTATTTTGGTCAGTTTTTTTTTTTTTTTGTGGGCTTTGTTGGTTTCATGGTGTCGAGCCACCTTATGTTTTTTTTGGTTGACCCAATCCGTGAATCCGATCAAATCAAATCTGAAAAAACAGGTTAGGGTCTCATATTTAGCTACATGAATGGGAGAATGACCCGACCCAACACAACCCAAAAAACTGGGTTGGGTTGGGTCATGGATCAACCCATTGACCCGATTACCAGGTCTAATTGGGACTATTTATGCATTGTTAGAAGTTTCCACTTTTTAATTTTTTCTATTTAGTCTTTACTCTTTGAATTGTTAAATGTTTAAGTTTTTTATTTTATATTTGGAATTTTAAGATTAATTCCTTTAATTTTGGTATTTTTCATGTATTTTTTCTTTATATTTTTAAATTTTAATTATTTCTTTGGGATGATCCGAATTGACCCATGGGTCAAACCTAACCCAAACATTTAAGAATAAGGTCTAACATTTGAGAATCCAACCCAAAATCAACCCAAAGTGTCTTGACCCAACCCGAACCTGAACTCACCCAACCCAATTGCCAGGTCTATTTACTATCAAAAGTTATAATAATGTTTTAGTATATATGTATGTGTATATAAAACTATTTTCTGAATGTAGTCAATGATGAATATTGAGCCATGTTCAATACAAGAATTCTGATGCTCCTGCTCCAACAATAGCCCACAAAACCAGAAGAAACTCTAGGAACATTAGAAACTTGAAAGTTCTACAAAGCTTCCAAAAACCCATAAACCAAATAGCAGAGAGAAACTCTTTTGTTTGCCTTGAGTGAGGCGTCCACATAATACTTAATCAGCCTCCTCAATTTTTTGTTGTGAGGAAGTCCTCCAAACTTTAAAATCTCATCGGTTTCATCGAAGGAATCGTTAGATCTCAAAAACTCTTCCTCATCGGTGTCAACCCTTAATTCCTTCAGCCCGTGTTTTTTGGTCTCTTCTTTAAACCTTGGAAAAGTTTCTCTTGCAAACTTTTCACGTCCCCATAAGTGCAATTAGGGGTGATCATGGTTCAGGTCGGTTCGGGTTTTGCACTTATGATAAGAGTTATAGCTTAGGCCCGAGTTCAGGATTCTGGACCTGAAACATGAGCCCTAGCCTAAGTCTATATGGACTCAGGCCAGGCCGGATCTGATTTCGGGCCAATATTACTCGTATATAGAACATTATATATCTATTATATATTAAATGACATAACATGCATATAAACTTATTTTATACCTTATATAGTATAAAATATTACATATAATATAAGTTATACATATCATGTTATAATATTTATATATAAAATATATAAAATTATGTAAAATAACATATATACATATGTATACATTATACACTAAATATGTAAATTTAAATGTATAGGGGCCTAGACGGGCTGGGCTTGAAGTATTAAACCCAAATCCGACCCTAAAATTTGTGGGCCTGATGTGGGACCAGGCCCGAACCGGACAGAAATGATGACCCCTAAGTGCAACCCTAGAGACTAGGGGAAGTTTCATGTGAATAAGCGCAGCCCATCCATACTTTGTGTTGGAACTAATTAATTATATTAATATTCTCTATCATCCTGCTCATCAGAATTTTCTCTCGCCAGCTCCATCACAAACGGAACTCTCCTATCTGTGTGCTTCTTGAAACCCTGTTAGTGTTTAATTTGACATAGCTTTTTTGGAGAAACTTCCATTTAATCCACTTCACCAATTTAGTTGCTGTCCTCTTAGGCACTAATTGATACTCCTGCAACCATTAGGTTGCTGAGCTTAGGACATGGAGATAACTTGTTGAGATCAGAAACCCACTTTTTAATACTTACCATATATGAATAATTTGAATATTTCAACTTAGATTTTCCAAATTATTAATTGAAGGAAGGATTAAAATGACCGTTCAAAATTTCATTACGTATCAGAGCCTTTCTGATACACCCTTATAAGAAGTGTTTCAGATCGATAAGTGGTTTAGAGGATAGATCAACCTTAAACCAGCCTCTCTAAATCAATTTAAAAAAAAAAAAAACTTAAAAACAAGACCGATACAGGCCGATATGCCCTACCGGTCTATATCGATATTTTGAACCTTGAACCTGACTCCACTGGCAGTCGCATGAACATTGACCCCACCAATCCAACACCCTATTCCTTGCATGATGCTGCCAAGGAAACAAAGAAAATTCAGAAAGATTTGCAAAATATTTCCAACACTTTGTAGCTGCCACGCCATTGCTAAATAGGTGGTCAAAAGATTCAATTGCACCTTGACCATAATAATAATAGTAACATTTGGAGGCTAGCATCACACCTCTAGCTTTAATCAGTTACTCGTGCTCCATTACAAGGCATATGTCTCGAGCTGCTCTTACTTCCGTTCATTGATCATTGTCGCTCCATGTCTCTCTATTTTATGGATTTTAGGCTTTGACAATCCTTGTACTATGGAAAAAGACACTTTTGTTCTTGAACAATTGAAAAGTCGAATTTTGATCCTAGACTTAAAAAAAGGCCAATAGTACGTAGATAAACACCCAGTATTGTGATGTCATTTATAATCCCTTAAATAATGAATAAAATAATAGAAAATACTGATTTGGTATTATTAAACTCAAAAAATTAAAAAAAAAACTGCAAGTGAATTCCACTGAATAAAATAAAAAACCATTTATATATAATCATAAATGTTGAAAATAATTTATAAATGGATCCCACTTAATTTTTTTTAAGAGAAAAATAATGGGCAGGTTCTACTTATAATTTTTTTTGGAGAGAAAAATAATAGATGGGCCCCACTTGAAATTGTAAGTGGGTCTCTTTCTCTCTTCTTTTCCTTCTTCTTCTTCTTCTTCTTCTTCGCACTTTCCTCTATCTTCGTCCATCGTTGCAACCCAAACCAGTAGTGCAAACCGAGCCTTCTAGGGGCTTATCAAAAAATAAATGTGGGTAATAGGGCCATTATATGCATCAAAGACTTATCTTTTAATTTCAATATACTTTGTGTGTGAGCAAAGACCATTAGACCAATAAAGCTTGACCACTGTAATGTTGGAAGGTTCATCGATGCCCTGGAATTAGCGTGACATTTCAGATGTTGGTGTTATTTTGGAAGATTAAGGGGGCGTTTGATATCACTTTTTAGATGCCTGGTGTCTGAAAAACTTGCACTGAACCCGTTTTTTGATGCATCTTAAAAATGATCTAAATATCGTTTTCAGATCTGAAACTTAAAGCACGCGGTTCGACTCTTAATGTGCTCAGACGCGTTTTAGAGCTAGTAAAAAGTCGAAACTACTCCCCAACATTTTTGAAATGACGCGTTGATTCCCTTGATTACCGCCAAACCAAAAAAACTAGACCATTTTGTTTCAAACATGAAAGAACTCTCTGCTCATGAAGATTGTACAAGGTATGGCCACAAGACCTTTCTCTCATGTTTGCTTCTTTGCTTTGTCAAACATCAGATTTCTCTCACCATAAAATCTTCATTTTTTCAAGGGTTATAGTTGCACCAGGTGCCTAGAGATGGTATCTTCTTCTTCGAAGATACCTTCCTTCTTCCTCCTCCTCCTCCTCCTTCTTCTTTCCTATTTACAGTTGTTTGATTTGTTTACGTTTATATATTGAATCTCTTAACTATTTTGTATGATGCTTTGTCTGTTTATTGAATCTGAAAACATCCATGCTTTGTTTATAAAATCTTGACTCCTCTTCTTTTTCCCATGTCCCCATCTAGTAGTGTGGTTATGGACCAACTACATTACATCATTAAGTCTTCATGGGGTTACACAAGTACCCATAACACCCACCCCACCCGAGAGGTAGATCATACAGTTCTTTTCTTTCTTTCTTTTTTTTTTTTTTCTTCCTAATTGGATCTTTATTGTCCTGCTGAAAGCTAAAACATTGTTATCAGTTGTAGGAACCAGCTTAAATTAGGTTGAATTTGGATAAGATTCAGGTTTTGTGCTTTTAAAGTCCAAATTTTAGGCTTTGTGTTTTGGGGCTCAAAAATGTTTTGGCTTCAAGTTATAATGTTTTAAAAGTAACACCTACCAAACACACAAAACACTTTGTTTGCTCAATTTTTCTTTCCATAGATCAAAAGCTCAAAAGCAAAAACTTATTTTTAACATTGTGGTGTTTTGACAGTGCTATTATTAGTCATTAGTTATTTTTATTAATTTTAATCGTGTTAATTATTATTAATTTTTTAAAATTATTTTAATTTTTATGTTTGAATTATGAATCATGAATTATTTTTTATTAGTCATTAGTTATTTTTATTAATTTTAGTTGTGTTATTTTTTAATTATTAATTGTTAATTAGTAATTATTATTTTTTAAAATTATTTTAATTTTTATGTGTAAATTATTAATTATTAATTATTTTTTTATTATTAATAATTATTTTAATTTTTATTAATTAATAATTATGTAAATATTTTTTAGTCATTAATTTTTTTAATTTTAATTATGTTATTTTTTATTCATATTGTTTCAATATTATTTTGAATTTTATAAACTATTTGATATGAGATAGTGCAAATTGAACTCAAAATGATCAAATAGTCTGTTTTAAGAATAAAATAGTAAAATCCAATACAAACAAATTATATATTATATATTCAGAGCATCTAAAAAGTAAAAAAGTATTATAGCTTTTTTCATATTTCAGATACTTTTAATATCTTTTTAATTTTTTAGATTTATCAAAGGCTAGATTTCAGCTTTATCAAAAGGAAGACTCGCATGTATCTCTCCTTTTGAAAAATCAAGCCCACGATCCCCATTTTTGTTATCACGATATCCAAGAAACTTCGCGAATATAAATAAAGAGTTGAACGAGTAAATTGACAGTGTACTAGAAACTTTGAAGATTAATCATTCAATTAATCAAAGCGTTCACAGAGTGTTGCGAGATTTAGTGTTGATTTTTCCATTACAAGGATCGTATAATTATAATAAACAAGGAAGATGAGCAAAGATAAGAAGGCGAGGTGGCACTCACCATTCTTAAGATCTTTGTATTCAGTTTTTTACGGATACAGAAACTATGTCAATATTGCGAAGGACACTAAAATTTATGTCCTTCTCATTGTTCTTCATTCTTGTATATGGTTTTTAAAAATCGAACCGGTGACCGAATTGGTCAGGGGTCCGGTTACCGGTCCGTTTGAACGGTTAACCAATCGATTCAACGGTTTGTTGATCAAAAGGGGGTTTTAAAAGAAAACGGAACCAGTCCCAGTTTTTTCAATCCGACCGTCCAGTCGGGTCCGATTTGAAAAGAGTGTTCCTGTATATACTAGGTACTGGTTCAAGCGAAGTCTGGGATTTCGTCTGAAAATTAGCGTCGACAGAAAGTAAAAAGCCATTGTTTTAGCTTAATCAAATTCCCTTTGTAATCTTGGACCAGATTTATACGCCTATTATGGATGAATAATTAATCCTGTTTAACTGAGCTAGGTCATTTATTGGGTTACTGGAACCACGGTTAACACTTGTTCATCATGTGGACCAGTTATTCCGAGTGCTTGTGGCTCCGGTTCCATGCCCAACCATGATCAAAACTAGAATTGCTCTTTACGTTTCAAGGGCCACATCGTATGACCAAGGGAGGGAGAGAAGAATTTCAACGCTGAATAGTTTTGGGTTGTAGCGGCAGACGAAGACAGATGAAAGCAAGTGAAGAATAATGAGAGGGACTCACTTAGAATTTCAAGTAGGATCCACTTATTATATATTTTTCTCTTAAAAGATAAAAATTCCAAAAGGAATCCACTTATATATTATTTTAATATTTATGATTATAGATTAAAATGGGACATTACATCATTTCAAACATGCTTTACTTGCAAAAATCTTTATTGATTACATTACAATGAAAGTAACATCACTTTAAATACTGTGGCATTAGGAATGGCAACGGTGTGGATTCGGGATGGGCATCATATTTCCCGTCTTCTATACCGATTCTGAAATTAACCTTCATTCCCATCTCCGATCCCTGTTAACGGGGATGGGTTTCCTGTGGGAACCCAAATCTCCGAAATATTTTTAGATAATAGTAGTTTTTTAAAAAATAGATTTATTTAAAATAAATAAAAAACTTAAATTATAAATAATGTTTTGAACATATTTTGATATATAAAAATAATATAATAATATATATTGGGGTTGGGGCGGGGTGGAAACCTCAATCCCCATCCCCCGACCCCTAATCCTTATCTCTGTCCCCGCCCCGCCAAAACAATTTCCATTCCCGATCCCATCAAATTGGATCCCCGGGAATGAAGAAAATTGCCATCCCTATTTGGCATAGCTGTAACATTTCAAAGATGCATTCATATTGTAAGCTTTAATTTAATTCAACACTATGATGCTCGTGTGTATGACAATTGTTCTGCCGGTCAAATTGAAATAGAATGGTCTGATCCCAGTCGGATAAGTGTTAGCCACCCAAAAGAAGGAAAAGAAGGCAGTAGTACATATTATCCTACAAGACTGTTGTCTTCTCCTTAGGAATCATGGGAAGTTTCCTTCTCTTTTGGCTTCCTATTCTTTTGAACTCTTCTAGAATCGGTGGCATCTTCAAATATGTCATAATAATGACATCACTTAAACCTCCCCTATACTTTGCTTTGTGATAAATAAAATCTCCCAGATACTTTCAGTCTGCAAAAAGCCTTCCTTCATGTTTTAAATAAATATGTAAATACTTTCCTATTCTATAATTGAAGCATTGAAATTTCAAATATACAATTATTATTCTGCCATCAATAGTGCAATGATGTGGCATTATCTTAGACATTACAGTCAGCACTAGTACCAAATAAAATCATTGTTGTTTTTTCAGAAAACAGCCTATATAGCAACAATACCAATTCCAAAACAATTACACATATCCAACACCATTTTTCTTAGAAAACAGTGCGATGTTCTCAACACGGATGCCAAACTCCATTATAATTTTCAATAACTTATATAGTTGGAAATGACAGTAATATGAGTTTGGATGTATGCCATAAACCATAAACCTTGGGGATTGAATTGTTCCATTACAACTTGGATACCTAGGGTTCATATACTGAAAATAACATGCATGTACATATATGTACAGGGATAAGGGCCATAAGGCTGCATACACCTATCCTTTCCCAAATCCCGACATTGGTGGAAGCATGTGCGTTAAACTGCCTTTTTTATTTATATTGTGGATTTGAGGATTGAACACGTGGCCGGTGAATAGCCGACAGCCACGCATTTTCTTATGGCAAAAGAAATGAGCACATTTAAAAGTATAGCTTTCCCTAATAGAAAAGGTTATCAAATGTGGTCACGAGTCATTTTCCTATGCCAAGAGAGGTGGGGAAACTAGTGGGATTCATCCCATTACTTTTCTTTTAACTAATGACTTCAATGCTTAGAAAAAAGAGAACTTAGGAGCATTGATTTCAATTGTTACTTTGTCATTGATGGATGACATCCAAATGATAATAACGTACATACATTAGCTAAAGGATTGAGGGTAAGTTTGAAAAGAAAATTATAAAAACATTGTTAGGCAGGGTTTGAAAAAGACTAGCCATTTTATGGCATCAGACATTTAGACTTCACCAGGTCATATAAAGTTAGAGGCTGAGGTTTTTTAGGGCTGTCAACGGGTTGTGTTTGGATAGAAAATCAGAATTTAGCAGTTAAGAAATATTAAGGATTTGGAATCGAATCAGACCCTATAAGGTCTGTAATTTTAATTTTAGATCTAAATCCAATAAATTTGTTCTTAGAACAATCAAAGTTTGATTATGGATTCCATTATAATAAACCTGCTGAAAATATTATGCATTTAATATATATGGCTCAGGTTGGGTCAGAATCAGTTTGGGACTAGGTAGAATGGATACCAAACCGATAAAAGTTGGGGCAGTAAATCAGGAACCAGAACCAACCCATCCGTACCAAATCTTGCAACCAGAACCGGCCCAATGGGTTTGGGTTCATCAGATTGGATGTCGACCCATTGACGACCCTTGGGAGAATCTCCCATGGCTTAAACTCTACAATATTTTTCCACATGCTAGTACATATGACTCTCTCTCATATTATATAGGTGCATCGATCAATCTCTTTGAGCTAATTAAATAAAAACTTTTACGTTTTTATGTCATTTTGTGTTTTTGCCATTTCACATCGATCAACAGCCCAATTTCATCCCTTGATGACAATTTTTCTCCTCTTCATTGGATATCCATCTTTCTTAGGGCTGGCAATCTTGACCCCAACCCATTTAACCCACCCAATTCACCCACCTTGGAACCCATCCATACCCACCCAATCTGACAATCTATTGGTGGGTCAATATGGGTCGAATAACCTATTAGGGTCAATGGAAAAAGGTCAGGGTGGGTTGGGTCGAGGGTACCCATTAGGGTCAGGATGGGTTGGGGCGAGGGTACCCATTAGGGTTAGGATGGGTTGGGGTGCGTGGGTCAGGATGGGTTGGGTCGCACGGGTCAAGATGGGTTGGGTCAAAACCAGCTCCATCGATACTCGCCAAATCTAAAAAAAAAAAAAAAACAATTGAAGCGACTCGAATTCAAGCTTCTTATCACATTCACATCTCATTACAATTCCAAACCACCATGCCACATGTCACTTTATAATTAAAAGTGAAATAAAATATATTTTATTAACTTTTGTGTTCACATACAATTTTACACAAAAGTACTTTTACAAAAACAATTTTATAAAGTAATTTTATGAAAAGAACTTTTATGAAAGCAATTTTGTGAAAACACTTATAAAAGTACTTTTACAAAAGCACTTTTACACAAACCACTTTATGAAAGCATAAAAGCACTTTTAGAAAAGTACTTTATGAAAGCACTTTCATAAAAGCATAAAAAGCACTTTTATGAAAGTACTTTTATGAAAGTACTTTTATAGAAGTACTTTTGTGAAAAAACTTTTATAAAAATACTTTTGTGAAAGCACTTTCATAAAAGTTAGGTATTTTTTTTGCATTTTCTGCAAATTTTCTGTATTTTTTGGTAATTTTTTGCTGTCTTTTTGCAATTTTCTGGTATTTTTCTACATTTTCTACAATTTTGTGGTGCTTTTCTATATAATTTTTGCATTTTCTGGTGTTTTTCATGCATTTCCTACAATTTTCTACTATTTTTTTTGTATATTCTTTGATATTTTTTGCAAAAGTTCTGAATTTTCTGCAAATATTTTAGTTTTTTTGCAGTTTTTGTAATTTTTATTATTGTTTGTATTTTTCTAAAGTTTCTATGGTTTTTGGTATTTTTGCAATTTTTTCTACTATTTTCTACATTTATCTACAATTTTTGCATTTTCGAGTATACGAATTGACTTGACTTGTTTTTGTCACATGGTAGTCTTGAGAGAGATTATTATCTTGAAAATTATTATTTTGGGTATATGGGTCATCCCGACCCAATTTTGTATTTATAGGTGAAAGTAGGTGGATTAGTATAGGTGAGGGTGATTAAGGATCAATATGGATGGATTAAGTGAATCAATATGGGTGGGTTATGACCATTTAACAAGGATTGATAATGGGTCTTGGTGGATTGGTGGGTTGATATTCAACCCTTACCCAATCCAACCCAACCCACCCATTTGCCACCCCTTCCTCCTTACAGGATACTCTGCCCCCACTGATCAAAGTTCCTGGATCTGCCCACATGAACCCAGATCCGCCCCCACTGATCAAAGTTTCCTGGATCTGCCCAAATGAACCCGGATTTCCTACTCACTTTCTCTACCTGCACCTTATACCCACGGCACACTGCAGCCACACATCTCACAATACAAGAAGAATGATTGCAATTTACAGCGGGTAGAGAAGAATGGTGGGAAGGAATAAATCCGGTTTGCCACCCACATCTTCACATACAGAGGGTTGCCAACTGACCTTAGTTACTGGATTATCGTGAAAAGTTAGGCTGTATCTCTATCCGTCTTGTAAGGATTAGAGTTGAGCACCTAGACCCCTATTTTTCAAATTTCAAGTTTAAAAATTTGAACAATTCACAGAGAGAACGGAGGTCTTACACAGGATTATTACATGTTGAATGTAAATATGATTTCCCTTCTCTTATAAGTTGAACAGAATTTCTTCCAACTCCAATCCTCTGACCAAATAAACAGATACAACCAGTTCTTTCTTGGGCAATAATCCTTCCCAAGAAACTTACCTCTTATTTTTATATATTATTTTTGAAATTATTATTACTACACTGAAAAGCATTTCGACTGAACAAGTTCCGATCCATTCAACTGGAGCTAACCAGAACGTAGTTTGATTCAGACGACGAGTCTCCGTTAACCTTCTTACAGTCAAGTCTGATCTCTAGATCGCTGCTTGTCGCCGGGATATTACCCATTTTTATCATGGACTGTATGAAGATCTCAAAGAAAGCGGTTTGGTTACTGCTGAACTTGTTAACCAGGTCGATTATTTCTGTGTCATTGGACGAAAACAACTCTTGATCACTTTGGAGTAGGCCTCGGTTGACTTGAAGGTTTGAGAAATAGTTTCTATCGAACACATCGGGAGTGGTTGGGTCGAGATTGGTCAGTACACTCTGGTTGCCGTTCTGAGGGCATATCTGCCGGAGAGTTTCCAAGTAAGATTGGTTCAGCGTCGGGTCTGGAATCCCAGTACCACTAAAATTGTATAGACGATCGATGAAATTTCTGCATTGAGACCGTCCGAATGTGTGGGCACCTGATGATCAGAATATCAAAACAAACACAGAAAACGCATTCATTAGTTAAAATCTCTGTGACTTATCTATCCCAAATTAAACTCGTTGATTGATCAACTGATCAGAAATGGTTAATTACCGGATAAGGCGACCAGATCAGTGGTGCTAAGGTTGAAAGCTGAGAATTTGGACTTAAGAGTGGTTAGGTTTTCAGAGGGGCCTGGAAGATTGTTGTTGGCTCCAGTTCGGTTTGCAGTTCTACTGTCATTTCTTCCAAGTGGAACACACCATGAGGGTCCTCCTGCCTGTTATAGGTTGATGTCAGTACTGTTAGTGCGTAGTAATTAATTATATAAATTAATGGGAAGAAGGAAAGAAGGATGAACGTATATTTTACCAGTTTAACAGAAATTTCAGCTGCAAGGGCGAGAATATCTGCGCAGGAGACAACACCTGGACAAGCGTTTTCCAAAGAAGACTTGATGCTGTCGACGACGTCGTAGCCCCTGGCTGAGTTATTGTTGGGGAGTGCTTCTTTCTCGCTTTCTATGGTATCCGTGTTGTCCAGCAGAATGGAACCATCGCAGCCCTAAGAGAAACGGCAACAACAGAAGCAAGGAGGATTAATTAATGGAGGGAGGAGTTGGGTTTTCTTTTCTGTTTGTCTCATCTCTGAAATTCTTTCTGGCTGTTGGAAGTAGTAGTGTAAATGGGAGTAGTGGTGTCTTTAATATTGAAAACACCACCTACTGGTTGAAGAAATAGACCAAAAGGAACATGGGTTGAAGTAGAGAGAAATAATTCAAGCATTCAGAATTTAACAATGGATATTGCACTGAACACAGAATTTGGAGCAAGGTTCAAATAAGAAGATGATGATTCATGAAAACTATTAACCTAGATAGTCCTCCATTTAAGCTGAAACTCCACAAAAGAGAAGATAGAACTTACATTAACAAAGCAATCGTGAAAATGAAGTCGAATGAGGCTGGCCCCGATTCGATGATCGGTCTGCAATGCTTGGCTGATGACTTGTTGGACAATGTTAAACACATTAGGGCACGTACTATCATAAAACCCAGGATCCAACTGACTGTTGGATTTCATGAACATTGACACCAAGAAGAGAGCAGTTATTATGAAGCAAGATGAAGACATTTTCTCCAGTTTTAAGTTCACAAGAGAGAAACCGTAAAAGTTAGATCTCTGTTTTGCACAAGAGACTAACCCCTAGCTAGCTATTTATAGAGGGAAACAACATGGGAAGCAACCTAGGTGAAACTTCATTCTTTTTCTTTTTCTTTTTCTTTCTTTTTCTTTTTCTTTTGTTAACCAGAAGATTTTGACTTTTTGAATAATTCTATGGCACCCCAGCTGCAAGCATTGAACTTAGACCAGCGAACGATGGTCCAACACTTGTACCCCACTTCTCACAGTGGGGTGCAGTCTGAAGGATGTGTGAATTATCAATATCCACCAGGCTAAGTATATTGTGGGCCGACTCGAGAGCCCATGAAGTAATAAATATAGATGGAGCGAGTCTGATTGTCTGGTTGTTCAATGAACTTCCCTCTAACAATTTTCCACGTGGCAATTTGGTTGCAAGTCTAAAAGGGTTAGTGTTTTGTTGACAACTATTTGTGGGGAAAATTTTAGCTCCCAAACAATTGCCATTTGTCAATAATAAACGATAATACATTTTAAAAACTATTAATTTTTAATAACAAGTATTGCTGGGAAGCTATTAATATAAGTTTATATTTAGGGCTTCTGTGGAAGAAGGATTGACCACCTTACACCTAACTAACCAATTCAGAGGGGGTTTCTATCCAAAAGTGGTTCAGATATCTGTCCATTAGACCTGTTAATGGGTCGGGTTGGGCATTTTTCATGTATCAATAGAATACATTCAGGCCCGAGCCCGACCATCGGGCCTAAGTCTTGAGCCTGAACCCGGTTATAAATTTGAAAACATATATATATATATATATTTTATTCGATAAAAAGTGTTTTATTTATAGTAAAAGCCCCCGGAATTCAAAAATAATAAAAGATCTCATTATTACTTGAAAAAAGAGAAGAAACAAAGAGAAAAAAATATTCTATATACATATTTTTATTAAATAAAATGTATATATTTTTATCATATAATATATCATCAAGTTGGGTTTGGCTTGGGCCAGGCTTTTTGGAGAAATCCTGAGCCCAAACCTGTAGGCCTAAAATAATGTTCAAGCCTGACTTAGATCGATCTAGACCGGGCTGGCCTATAAGACTACCTGGCCCATGAACAAGTCTATTGTTCATGTGACAGATATGAGGAATTTACCTACTCCATCGACAAAAAAACCTTTTTAATTATATACATTTCAAAAATTAATAGAAAATGCAAAAGCCATGTTGCTCTAGATTCTGAATTTTGCAATTGGTTAGTTAGGATGACTTGGTGTGCTACATGAAAAGAAAATTCAGTCAATTTGAATAGATTGAGCTGAGATGGATGAACTCATCCGGGTTTTAAATCCATGCATTCAGGTTTCCATTGAAGATATGATGGCCATCAAATAATCGTTAAGTAGGTGTTTCATGCCAAAAGCTAGGATCCTAGGAATTATCCATTGTTTTTCTCGGACTACTGACTTCTTCTTTTAATAATAGCCCTCTGGCTCATTCCGTTCAATCCATCATATAGGGTTTAGCCAATGACTTCAATGCTTTAGAAAAAGAAAATTAAAACGTAGAAATAATTACTTTGAGCATTTAATTCACTTGTTTCTTTGTCATTGATGGTCATTTAATGTAAGGTTTGAAAAAATAGTATGATAATATGGTGGAACCTAACTTTATCTAAAGCATAAAGTTGACAATGAGAGAGAGAGAGAGATGGATGAAAACATTAGCAGCCCATATGAGAATCGTGATATTCTCTGGTATTAATCGTGTTCAGTCAATCATGTCTTTTGTTGTATATGGTACAGATACATCATAAATTTTGTTGGAAAGTAATTAAAGATACATCAGTCAATATCTTTAAACTAAACTAAAAAAAAGAGAAAATTGAGTATCTGCTTGCATGCATTGTTCCATGAAGTGTCCTTGATAGCATGGCTTAAAGTATCCCTAAATTTCAATTTTCAGGATCGCTAAAACTCTTGAAATGATTTAAGGGATTTCAATCTTAGAAAACCTCCTAATTAATTATATCTATCCTTGAATTATTGTAATTGAAAAAAATAAAAATAAAAAGGAGCCTAACTGATTTGAGATGATTGTATACATTCATAGTTTGGACCATGGTTGGTAGTATTGTGCTATATAATTCATTATAGTAAACAATGTTTTGTATTTAGGCCGTGTTTGGTTTGAAAGAAATAAAAGGGATTATAAAGGGAAAGGTAGGGAATCCTGTATACCTTTCCCTGCCTTTTCTTTCAAACCAAACACAGCCCTATTTATCTGTTTTCTTCTTTTTTTTTGCAATGTTTTGGCATGGGTTTGGTTTTTGGTTGGTTTCTTCTAAAGGGCCTGGGCCCGGTTTGTCATGGGATTGGTCTGAGGACCTTCTACCGAATTTTTAGCATGGTTTTGAAAATCGGTCCAGACCAGTTGGCCGGAGAGCTGGTTATGTCACCAGGTTTCCAAAACCATCTGATGGGTTCATATCAGATGGTCCAACCATTAGACCTAAAAACCAGTGGTCAAAGCGGTTCTATTTCTAGATCGATTTTGAAAACCATGATTTTTAGTTTTTGGCTTGTATGTTTTGCAGTTAAGGTAGTTCTGGGTTGCCAACATGCTTTGTTTGTTTCCTTAAGGCTGTGTTTGGTTGCAATTTAAATAAATATGCACTAATCAAAATATGGCAGTGCAAATGATTCATGTGTAAATTCTGATCTATTTTTGTTTCAAATTTTAACTTATTTTGTTTGACTGTAGTACAAATGAAGTAAATTAAGACATGAAATAAAATAAAGTAAAACCCAAAATAAAATTAAACAATAATTTGCATTTCCATACATTTGTATTAATGCAAATAAAATTGCATTGCAACCAAACACAGATGAATAATTAACAATAATATACAATGGCAATGGAAAATGAGGGTTTAATTAAGAGGTAGGGTCGGACCAGGTGCAGTAGTAGGTCCACTAACTTTACCACGGCGAGCCTACAATTCAGGGCTTGATCCATAAGGTGGATACCGACCATTTAGCTACTAGGTCATTGGTACAAAGTTAGGCTGCATCTATCCATCTTGATACATAGGGGTGGCAATTTTTCACCTAACCCACCTACTATCTAACCCACCCAACCTGCCCATTTACTTGGCGGGTTGGAAATAGGTTGATCACCCATTGGGTCAATTTAAATGGGTTGGATTTGATTGGGTTGTGGATAATCATTGGATTAACCACTAAAGATATAAATATTAATTCCTTAGCCTTTTTTTATTTTCTTCATTTCAATGAAATAATTTATAATTAATGCATTGATTTTCTATTAATTATTTACTAAAATTAGTTTTGTCTCGAATCAAAACACTTCACTCAAATTGATATAAATCCAAATCAACTTGACCTGAGTTCGGACCAGCTCAACTTGGTCTAAACATGAATGGACCTAATCACCTCGATTTGGGTCATTTAGGTCATTCAGCCCAATTTGAACCCAAGCCAACCTAGGGTAGGCTGATACGAGTCGACCGGAATCCGAAACGGGGCAGGACAAGATGGTCCATTCTAACCTAAAATCTGCCCTGCTTTCATTGACCGGATTGGATCATCTGGTCTAACTCATATCTGTACAACCCAACCCGAATCTGGACCGATCCGATTCACTTCCATTGACCCATTTCGGGCCAATCGGTTTGATTCCAAACCCATGCACAAACCTAATATGTGCTGATCCAAGTCGATCCACCATTAGCTGAACCGGCCCAGACTGGTCCAACTAGACTAATCCAAATCCAAACGGTTCAACCACTCTTGATGTGATTAGCTCGAAGACAATCCAATTAGATATTTCAAATTGGTTTGACTAGTTTGAACCTAAGTTGTTCAATCAAACACGAAACCCGAATATAGTCAAATGATTTCGCTACTTGTATAAAAATAACATGCATATAATGTGATTTGAACCTTCACCACTTGGCACTTATGTAAATAACAACTACTACTACCATCAAGATATGACCAACTTATTTGTCAAGTGGGAATAAGTTTTTTGTTTTTAATACATAAATATAAGCTTAATGGGTTTGGACAGGTTGGATTGGCTCAAAGGTTGAACCCAGTCCATTTAATTTTATATAACTGGGTCATTAGTGGGTTGACAGGTTAGATAAATTGAGTTGAAGCTCAATCCAACCCGCCCAATTGCCACCGCCATTAATACCAAGGATCAGAGTTGAGGATCAAAAACCCTATGTTCCATATTAAAAAAGTTTCAAGTCTAAGATTGTATTTGGTTGCAATGCAAATAAATTTGCACTGATACAAAATAGACAGAAATAAGTATGTAGCACAGGATTATGTTATAGGGTGTATGTAGGAATGATTAGTAATTATGGCAATGAAGGTTTAACCAACCAATTTAGAAATGCATTTTAATTTCTAAACTCACTGATTCTAATTTCTAAAGCTCTTTATCTTACTAATCAATATTCCACCATCATCAGTGAGATTTTCTTCCAATAAGGTATGATGTTCGTCTTTCATTGCATCTTCCATTTAGGAACTTAGACCAATAGGTGATAATCGAGTTGGCTTATGGAATGTGGGTTGATGGTAGAATTTTCATTCCAGCTCCTAATATACAAATCCTGTTCTACTCATAATTATGCAAGGCTGTGTTTGGTAACTAAAAAATAAAGTGAAAAAGGAGAGAAGTCGGTGGGAAACTCATTTGACATTAATTTCACGAAGGGTGTGTTTTCTAGGAGTTTCTTTTGGTATACACATGACAGGGGAATAATTTTATTGAGCACATCTTCAAAATATGAAACTATGAAAGTGAATACGTTCGAGTCAGATTTCATAGGCCTAAAGTATAGTTGGGGTAGGTGTCAGCTCCATTTACGGGCGGATATTGATGCATAGGGTGGAGGTAATTGACCTTTGGAAATGTTATAAATCTATAATGGAATTCTGCAATGGGCCTGTCCATATTTCTCCATTCTATATTTCAAATGCAGTGCTGTCAGATTCAACTGGATTGGACCTGACTGGATCAAGCTCAGATCTCCTACTCACAAGAATTCCATCCACCCACACCTCATTATAGTTGTACGTTTGAAAACATCTCCCATATTTGAAAATTATATACCATTTATGGGAATATGTTCCCAATTTCCAGTGGTAGTATTAGTAGGGTAGCGTGAATAGGATTCTTATGAACAGGAGATCTCAATTTGACTGGACCCTCGGACCATCAGAACAGGGAACGAGTAGCCAAAATGGTATTTAGGCTTCCCCATTCTTGACAATATTGACTTGAGCAAGCAACCTTATATACACATATATCTTTTAAGACTTATTAGTATTAGACCGGTTGGCCCGGTCCCTTACCCCAATGGTCAAAAATTGTTTTGGGTTAAGTACACTGCAACTCAATGCAGAATTCTGAATTACAACCTCTCATACTCTATTAGTAGAACCCCCTCCCCCCTATAAACTACATCATTCTCGTGAATTTGACATTAATTCATGGTCAGGATTCATCACCTGTATGGTGGGGCTAAAGAATCCTGACCTGGATTGATCAGTCATTCTGCCAATTGTTTCTGGTCTGAGTCGGTGCTGATGATTGATAGATCAGGTCAGGCAAAAGGATGAACACATTATGATCCGATATGCAGTATGAGATGAGCGTTGTAGTTAGTGATGACCGTTAAGGACACATCTGTGAGGTTGAGGCCTACAACACCGAACTTTGCTATGAGGCCAATCCTTCATCTAGAAGATTTTTTTGGTAGCTAATCAGGTATAATTTATCAAAATTTATGGGTGGATTTTGATTGATTAAAACTCTTTTCACATCATATCCTTCCCACATCATAGATTTCTTCAACCTATTATTAAGGATATGCTTTAGTAGAAACCCGTGAAGCAGCTCAAGCAACACAGCTTATGTGAGCTTCCTGGCTAAAGTCTTCTCGGCCTGGATTTTTCTTACAGCCACCGGCCCACCGCTGCCTTTAACCTCTCCAAAATGCTTGAGAATGGGATGAGGGCATGTGGCTGAGTATCGGAAGCCCGCTCAGTCTGAACCAACATCTTGTTCTCAGAAAAAGCTTGTTGAGAGTGGTGCAGTGGACAATACAGTTTGTATATATAAGTAGAAGGAAAGATAACAGAAATAGAGGAAGAGAGAACACCAAATTTATTTAATGTAGTTGGGTCAAATTGCCTAAGCTTTCTTCTTCATTATAAACAACAGAAATTAAAACCCTCTTACACACCCTTTACAGAATACCTACACCCAATACCCAACACTGAATTATGAGATATGGGCGATCAATTGATAGAATTTGTTTTACACCATAGGATTAAATTAACTGCCAAATCACCACCACTTAATGGACATTAGGGATTAAACGCTGAAGGAAATGATCTTCACTGCCTCCACCAGTTACCACCTCATATGATAGTTAATCTCGAGAAAGGTTTAGGGTTTTTTACTTTTCAGTCCACCCCAGAAATCCTAATTTCACTGTACAGTTGGGAGTAGGTGCGAGTTTGAAATTGATGCATTCTGGGCTGGAATAGTAGGCAGCCAAAATTTTCCCTGTATGTGTCATGCGAAAAGGCCTCTTTCTTCAACAGCCCAGGCTGTTGGGCCCCAACAACCCAGGTATTCTCTGTAAGGACGAAATCCCATCTCCGGTTCAGTCAATGAGTCAATCATATGGGATGTAGCTGATGACTTCAATGCTTAGAAAAAGATAAGAAGTAAAAATGATGACTTCGAGCATTTATTCTGGTTGTTGCTTTGTCATTGATGAGCATTTAAGAACAATAAGCATAACATAGCTAGAGGGCATAGGAAACGTATGTCTTATCAATAAGGGTAAATTGCTGAAACCTCTCTTGAGGTTTTTTATGATTGCTAATACGTATTTGGCCATTGGTTTCTGATATAGTTGCAAGTAGACCTTTTTTTTGTTAGAATTCTCTAAAACAGGCATTCAAATGTCCAAACTACCCACATAGTTACTTTCACCAAGTTGTTTATTTTCAAGTTTTTCTCTATATGAATGGCTATTCCAACTCTTCTAAAATTGAATTGTTTTTCAAATCTGCCATTCATACCAATCACTCAAAGGCAGAGCTACAACTTTAAATTCCCCTTTTTTGTTTTAACAAAGTTTATATTATTTTTCCTATAGAACCAACCTCAATAGTAACTATACGGGCATTATGGACATTTTCACTCCTCCTTTGAGAAGATTCTAATAGAGGGGATTTACTTGCAATTGTGCCAGAAAGTGCAGGGCAGGGGTGATTGCAATTACCAAACTTTAGAGGAGGTTTTGGCAACAGTCCAAAACTTTAGGGGAGGTTTCAACAATTTATCCCACCGAAAAAAGGAAAATTGCAATCACCTCTCATGAACTTTTTAACATAGTTGCAAGTAGACACTTTTGGCTCGAATACTCTAACAAGAGGCATGAAAATGTTTAAAATATCTATACAGTTACTTTTGATCAAAATGTTTATTTTTTCCGAATTTCTCCTCACTTCAATCGCTATACCAGATAATTTCAATCAATTTTCCAAATTTGCCCTTTATAATCGCTCAAAGGTAAAGTTGCAACTTTAAACTCTCTTTCCTTTGTTTGTTAACAAAGTTTGTATTGTTTTTTTTTTTTTTTTTTTCTATACAAACCAGCTTCAATAGCAACTGCGCTGGTATTTTGAAAATTTTCATGCCTCTCATTAAAGGATTCTAACAAAGGAGGTCTAATTGCAAGTGAATCAAAAGATTCATGGGAGGTGATTGCAATTATTAAAGTTTATGGGAGGTTTCAACAATTTACCCAAAAAATTATGACAACATTATAGAACCAAACTTTATGTCATGAAGAGAGAGAGAGAGAGAGAGAGAGAGAGAGAGAGAGAGAGAGAGTCTCAATGAAAACATTGGTATCCCATATAGGAATGGTAAATCTTTGATATCACTCAAATATCACTCTCTAAAATTACATGGGAGATAAGAGTTCATTGACCAACCCAAGCTTGGCCTGAGCCCAACCCAAGTTCATCAAATTACAGTGCAGGCTGGTCTCGGGTTGAGAAAATCAAGCTTGACTTCGGGCTTGATCTGGACTCAGGCCTTAAGCCCAAATTTTAGGGCCGAGCTTATGTTGACCATAAACCCGGCCCAACCTGCCCAATTTGCACCCTGGTTGGTAGTATTATTTTTGCACCATATGGTTCAATATAGTTGGCAATGTCTTTTATTTATTTATTCTTTTATTGATTTGACTTCCCTTTTCATGTCTCAACTTTCAGAACGATGACGTTTATGGGGAGAGGTTGGAGGGTCTTGTTGTGGGGTTTTGTACTGTTTTGGCACGGGTTTGGTTTTGGGTCAGTTTCTTCTAATGGGCCTGGGCCTGGTTCCTCCTGGGATTGGTCCTAGACCCTTTTATGGGTTTTAAGTTTTTGGCTTGTGTGTGGTGCAGCGGAGGCAGCTCTAGCCTAGGTCATTGGGATACCAACTGACCATTTAACTACTGGGTCATTGGGAGAAAGGCTGTATCTATCAGTGTTGACAGTAAGGATTGGAATTAAGGACCAAGACCCCTATTTTCCATTTTAGAAGTTTCAAGACCAAAGAACAATTTAGGGAAGTAGGTGCATCTAATACAAGATTATTACAGGGTGTATAGAAATGACTAGCAATTTTGGAAGGCTGCGTTTGCAAATGATGCAAATAGAGTGTAAATCCCGGTTCAGGGTAAATTTGCATTCTGGTTCACTTTTGCCTGTATTTGGTAACATTACATTTTTGTATTAACAAATGATAGATCAATGTATATTTACATTGATAATAAGATGCAAAAGTACATTAATGAAAAAGAAGTAAATTTGCATTCAAGTGGGCTTTTGATAAAAAAAGCATATGCTTTATTGGAATTTGTGTTTGCATATGTTCAGGTTATGGTTGCTCTGGACGACACTTGATGCCTACATGGCCATCCTATCTTCTCGGTCACGTCAACACCACATCGGAATCCGTAGCCTACCTTATCTCCTTGGCCACATCAACAGTGCGTCACCTCCACGACCCCACTCCGCCTTTCTAGCCACGATGACTCCACATCGTGTGGATAGACATGACCAAGACAGGAGAGTAGATGGGGACAACGCCACTGGGGATTAGGTCTTATCCCAAAGACCTTGGCGGTTAATCTCATCCCGACAAACCCGAAAGCCTAATCTGATTAGGACACAGATCTTTGGCTATAAAAAGGTACTCCCCACTCGAGGTAAGGGACCCAACTTCTGATTCTCATACTGTTACCTTGCTCGGACCAGCACTTTTCTCCAACTGCTCAACCCGGCCACCTACTGCCTTCTACTGACTTGAGTGTCAGAGTACCTACCTGAGGATAACTCCTCGGGCCTTTGACTGTTTCTTGTTCGCAGATCTCATTGCGCGGCTTCGTCCTTCCACCTCGACCATGCCCAGTTGGCAAGGATTATCTGACTGTGACCTCGGTTCTTGCACTACCTAGGATCGAGCAACATCAACATCCATTACAGCTAAAAGTGTTTGGTAAGAAGGTAAACTTGTCAATGCAAAACTAACCCAACTTTGCAATTTATATGAACCGTTTCACACTCTATATATTTGCATCGTTTCAAAACGCAGCCTAAAAGTCTGTTTGGTAAGAAGGTAAATTTGTCAATGAAAAATTAACCCAATTTTACAATTTATATAAACCGTTTTACACTCTACATATTTGGATTTACATTTATTTGCATCGTTTGCAAAAGCAGCAGAAGTGAACTTTTAGCCAATCAATTTAGAAGGCTGCCTCTTCCTATCAGGAAACAGCATTCTAAATTCTAAACTCACTGAAATTAATGGTGTTTGGTAAGAAGGAATATTTTCCCAAGAATCACTGATTTTTGAAGTGTTTCAGGAAACACCTATTTCTTGTAATATTCATTTGGTAGAGATGATGCTGAGGTGGCTCTGTAGTTTTGATGTATTTTTTAAGGAGTAGGGGTGTAAGCGAGTCAAGCAACTCATGAAGTTATTCGAACTCAACTCATTGAATACTAAAGATCAAGTAGTTTGATTAATAGTTAATCAACCATGAGCTCAACTCATGGCACTGCTCGGGCCCAGTGCCAGGCCAGGGTTCGGGGTAAGGGTGTCAATGGGCTGGTTTTGGATTGGACCCCGTCCAGTCCAAAATCAATTTGGACGAATTGAACAGAGTAACAAGAAATATTGGATTGAACGAATCCAGTCCAAAATATTTATTAGATTGGATTGGACCTGATCTGTCCATAACAAATATATATTGGATTGGGTTGGATTAAGCCAATGTCTTGGTCCATTGATATAAGATAAGAATATATGTGTCAATTGACCAAGTTTGGGTTGAAACCAATCTAAATCAAAATGAATTTGAACAGATTAGACAGTCCAGACATTGAATTAGACAAATCCAGATTGGTCCAAAACATTCATGGATTAGATTGGACCCGGTCCATTTATAATGAACTCACATTGAACCAAATCCAGTCCAATTGACACCCCTAGTTCGGGGTTTACCTTAATTAATAAAACTATGACTTCTAAGACATTCCAAAATTTATTTATCTATATATTAACATATTTTACATATATAAATATGCATTTAATTTGGTAAAATATTATACCCAAACACACCATCCCGAGGATGTTTTGTTTGGTATAATTGTGTTTTCCACAGCTTTCATCATGGTTTAGATGTACACCAACACCAGTTCATCAGACTTCATTTAGCTAGCCTCTACATTCAGATGTCATGTTACAGACTCACAGTTCCCATATTACTTCTACTAATAAAGTTGTTAGCTTAAGACTACATCATCTTTCTGGAAACGAATATGATTTTCTCCTTTTATAAGGCCCCTGTTTGGTTTATGGGAATGAGAGTTTAGAATAGGAATTAGAATAGGCTATTCTGATTCCAACTGTTTGGTTGGATAGAATTCCAATCCAATTTCCATTCCTAATGAAATGGCATTCCTCAGTTTGAGGGAATGACCATTCTCTTCCCCCTTGAACATTCCTCCATTTGAGGGAATGACCATTCTAATTTTCATTCTTATATTCTTATTCCTGTCTGAACCAAAAAAAACCTATGGGAATAGACTATTGGCATTCTGATCCCCAAGGATTTCGTGTAAACCAAACATAATTTTTTTTTTCCAACTCAAATCTTCTGACCAGTGAACAGATACAAGACATACAAACCAGTTCTTACTTGGGGCAATAATCTATCATATCCCAAAGAAACTTATTTATATATATTATTACAACACCACACAGGAAAGCACTGAACAAATTAAATTCAACTGGAGCTAACCAGAAGGTATTTTGACTCGGACGAGTCTCCGTTAACCTTCTTACAGTCCAGTCTGATCTCTCCATCGCTGCCTGTCAACGGGCTGATATTACCCATTTTTATCATGGACTGAATGAAGCTCTCAAAGAAAGCGGTTTGGTTACTGCTGAACCTGTTAACTAGGTCGATTGCTTCTGTGTCATTGGACGAAAACAACTCTTGATCACTTTGGAGTAGGCCTCGGTTGACTTGAAGGTTTGAGAAATAGTTGCTATCGAACACATCAGGAGTGGTTGGGTCGAGATTGGTCAGTACACTCTGGTTGCCGTTCTGAGGGCATATCTGCCGGAGAGTTTCCAAGTAAGATTGGTTCAGCGTCGGGTCTGGATTTCCGGTACCACTAAAATTGTATAGACGATCGATGAAATTTCTGCATTGAGACCGTCCGAATGTGTGGGCACCTGATGATCAGAATATCAAAACAAACACATAATTAGACGATCTGGAAGAGAGAAGTTGTTCCAAAACTCGTTGAATCAACTCAGAAATATTGGTTACCGGATAACGCGACTAGATCAGCTGTGTTAAGGCCGACATCTGAGAATCTGGACTTAAGAATGATTAAGTCATGAAAGGGAGCTGGAAGCTTGTCGACGGCTCCACTTCGGTTTGCTGTTCTACCGTCCCTTCTTCCAAGTAGAACAGGCCATGAGGGACCTCCTGACTGTTAGAATGAAGAGGATCAGTAGCATCAGATTCATGTCACTGGTTAGAAGTTAATATGAACAGAAGAAGAAAGGGTGAACGTTTTGTGGCCTACCAGTTGAACAGAAACTTCAGCTGCAATGGCGAGAATATCTGCGCAGGAGACAACACCTGGGCAAGCGTTCTCCAAGGAAGACTTGATGTCGTCAACGACGTTGAAGCCCCTGGCTGAGTTGTTGTTGGGGGGTGCTTCTTTCTCGCTTTCTATGGTATCCGTGCTGTCCAGCAAAATGGAACCATCACAGCCCTAAGAGAGAAGAGGAAACAACAGAACAGAAGCAAGCAGAATTAATTAAATTAACGACCATGGAGGGAGGGAGGGAGGGCGGAGTTGGGTTTTGTTTCCTGTTTGTCTCATCTCACAGTGAGGCTGAGACATCCCTGAAACTCATTCTGGATTTTTGGAAGAAGTTGTGCAAATGGATCTCGATCGGAAATCCTTTACACATGAAGATGGACCTTATTCCTTGTATATCATGTAGAAACACTTCATTTTTCATGGATCTAATGTCAAAGCTATGAACAAGGCATCTGTTGCAAATTGAAGGGTGAGAGAGTAAAAAGAATATGGATTCAATTGAAGTAGTGAAAATTGATCTATGTGTCAGAGTTTGACAATGAATGTAATAACAACACTGCTTAGATGACGATGACCATGATGATGATGATGAACTGAACAGGATTCGTGTAGCAAACCCCACATTGGATCAAGACTTAGAAGATGATGATGAACCTCGCTAGTCCTAAATTTAAGTTAAAACGCCAAAGAAGAGAACTAAGACAGAAGATAGAACTTACAAGAACAAAGCAGTCATGAAAATGAAGACGAATGAGGCTGGCTGCGATTCGAGGATCGGTCTGCAATGCTTGGCTGATGGTTTCTTGGACTATGTTGAACACGTTAGGGCATGTGCTATCATAAAACCCCGGATCCAACTGACTGTTGGATTCCATGAACATCGACACCAAGATGAGAGCTGTTATTATCAAACAAGATGAAGACATTTTCTCTAGTTTTAATTAATTAGCAACTGCATGTGTAAAAAGCCCTCGTTTTTTCTTTGAGCTGTTATCTGAGAGTGTAATCCCTCAGTATTTATAGAGAAAGAGAGGACAACAACGAGTAGCAAAAGGAACCGGTGCTGTAAATAAGCTTCATACTTTTCTGGAGATCGTTTACTTTGAATTTTGGTAGTTGGATGGTCGGAGCACGTTCAGCCCCTCTTCACACTGGGTTGCGGTCTAGGAGCGATTTGATGGTCAAGTCGTCATTAGCGTACTTTTCTCTAACAATTTTCCATTTCCACGTGGCAATTTGATTAGCAGTCCAAAAGAGTTGCCGGGGGGAGAAATTTCTGCTTAAAAAGTTGCCATTTGTCACTAATAAGCCATAGTTTCAAATAATACATTTAGAATTTTCAGTGAGCTGTTTGGGTTTTGGAGTTGATTTGGACTAGTGATGGATTGAACACCTTATTACCTGCTCGACCTGATTGGAAAGCCTTTATATATATATATATATATATGATAGTCCACGAGTCAGTTCTCATTCAAGGATTAATTTTTCTAACTAGACTTCAATGCTTAGAAAAGATGGTAAGGTAGAAATAATTACTTTAATTTTTCTCACTAATGACTTCAGTGAGAGAGTGGAGGTGACTGACACCAGAAGAAGCTCGGAGAATGGTCGGGTGAGAGACGATGAGAGGTTGGAAGTGGAAACGGAGGCCTCTTCCGATGTGAAGACCAGTCCGGATGAACCGGAGACAAAAGGCTGGCTTATTTATTACGAATGAACATGTCAGTGTTCAGGGTGGGCCTCAATGTAAACAAATTGGATCGAATTCAAATATTTGAATAAGGGGTGATCCAGATTCAATCCAATCCAATGATTTATAATAGAAATATTCCGATAGGATTGGATTTTCGGATCTTGATTTGCACCCCTAATGTAGCTAAGGACAAGTAGATGGCAATGTTTCTCTGGATGAACCTGTTGAAGAGTTCAACCTTGAAAAGGATAGTGCATATCTATCGTCGACTGAGCTCAGTCAATGCAGATGGGGTCTTTAAAAAGGAGTCCAAATTTACTGCTCAGCACGCCAAACACTGACCTCACAGCATTATATCCTGTTCATACATTAAAAACATTTCCCATCCTTAAATTTATTATTCATGGGAAGATGTTCCCAATATGAGGTGGGATGTAGCTATATCAGTTTGTGGGCTGGTATTTTAGGGGTGAGAGTGAGGTTGAGGAAGGTTCTTCTTCTATAATATTTTATTTTATCTTAAGAAGAAAGTCTTAGAAAATTTATTTTTAGTTGTTGCCTTGTCATTGATGGACATTTAAGGATAATAATGTATACAATGGTTAAAGATGACAATATGGGAGATGAAGACACATAAAATCAGCCAGTATCGAAACATAATTTTATATTAAATTCATATGCTTTTAAATTTAATTAAAATATAATAAAAATTATATGATAAACATCTTTATTATTTATGTGTATCTTTGATTCTTTTGTAAGCGTTTTATATAAGTAGATTATTGATTTAAATTAATTAAGAAATGATAATAATATTTTTTTATGCCTTATATATAGCCAGTTTAGCTTTACAATTTAGAGTATTGATCTATTTGTAAGATGAATATATGTGGGTTCGTCTCTTAAAATTGTATTTCTAAAACTCTTTAACATAATGATAATTTTGAGCTTGAATATCACCTGGTCAAAAATCGTTGAATTAGTCAACGATCCAATCGATTTGGACAATTAAACTGTCAATCCATTCAATATTTTTTTGCCATTTTTATTTTAATTTTTTGTCAGAACATGCTGTTTATTCGATCTTGACGATCGAACCGTCAACCCGGAAATTGGTGGCCAAAACGGTTTAGATTCCAAGTCTTTTTTTAAAATATTGATATGAGCAACTAGGTCTACTATGGTCCATTAGGGTTTTTGGAACTTGTCTCTCAAGACCACAGCCATTTGGTAAGTATCCTGATCCACTTGGCCATTAAACAAAAGATTTTATGCATGGAAATACATGTTTCCCCCCCCCCCCCCCCCCTTTTTTTGGCTGTTTTGGGCTTCTACAAGATTTATGTGGCATGAGCCTTTGCAACTTTTTTTTTTTTTTTTTTTTGTGAAGTGACAGATGGTTGGGTTCACAATACTTTTGATATGGGGTGTATTGTTTCCATATCCCTGGTCATGATACAAGATAAGCCACAACTGAGTATATGTATCGCACAAGTTGTGTGTATTAGTTTGATACACCTTCTTATCAATTGTATTGTACTGTATTGATGCCTAATTTTCTGAACCCAACCATCTGTCACTTCACAAAAAAAAAAAAATCAAAGTTATTACTTTTGTCTTTTTTTGAGTATATGTATCGCACAAGTTGATACTTTTGTCTTTTTTTTAACTTTAATAAAAATCAAAGTTATTACAAGAACTGAAATAAATAATTTATTTTATCTACCTTAATTTATATGTTTTATTTTACATATAATTTATATGTTAAAAATTAATTCATAATTATTATTTAAAAAAATAGAATATTATTTATATAAAAATACTAAATAAATCAATTTTCCCAAAAGAATTCGTAAAAATTGAAACTTATAATTATAATAATTGAAATAGAGTGATAATTATTGTTTGATGTGTACATAAAATAATTATTGAAATAGAGTCACGATGTTGTTGAATGTAATATTTCACTTTATATAACATATTAAAGTGTGAGCTTCTCATTTGTTTATATCTTATTTATAGATAATTCAGCTTTAGATTTAGTATTATTAATGTATTTGCCTGATTTATATGCATTTCTTGCTTCTGAAATGCACTAGCGATCAAGGAAAATATAAAGAAAAGAGGGATAGGGGAATCTGATGCATGTCCTCTATGTAACAAAGAAGGTGTATCAATCTCTCATGCCTAGCTTGCTGCTATGTGAATACGCAAAAGCAACTTTAATTGGTTTGCTAGTAAACTGAGCATTAGGACGAAAAACTTTGATTCTTTCCCTTCCTTTGATTGCCTTGAAAATACTGTTGTATAGGAGTGTCAATTGGACTGGATTTGGTACAATCCGATCTAGTCCAATATTGTGAGCCCATTACAAATGAACTAGGTCCAATCCAATCCAATAAATATTTTGGACCATCTTGGACCGGTCCAATTCAATGTTTGGACTGTTCAATTTGTTCAAATTTGTTTTAATTTAAATTGGTTTCAACCCAAACTTGGTCCATTGATACCTATATTCTTATCTTATATCAATGGACCAGATATTGGCTTAATTCAGCCTAAGCCAATATAAAATTATTATGGACGGATCGGGTCCAATCCAATCTAATAAATATTTTGGACTAAATTAGTCCAGTTCAATGTCTTATTGATCCATTCAATCTGTCCAAATTGATTTTGAACTGGATAGGGTCCAATCCAAAACCAGTCAATTGACACCCTTACTGTGTAAATCCAAATGCTACTTTAGTATATGTTGATAGATAAAGGAGAGTAACCTTGACTTCCCGACAAGAATGGCAGCATTCTTCTTCCCTTACAGCTGATTCTGAGAGAAGGTATTAATTTTGGCAACCCCCTGGTTCAGGTGTTATAAAAATTAATAGAGAAGGAAAGGCCGGCTTTGGAGTCATAGCAAGGGATCATTGTGGAAAAGTGGTTGTAGCTCATTTTGAATGTTTGAAGGTTCGGTCCCCCATTGCCTTGTTGCGAGTTCCGAATTTTTGCTGGAAAGTGACTGTTTAAACCTTGTTGGTAGGGGTGTCAATGGACTGAAACCCATAAGAAATATTGGAGAGGATCAATCCGGTCCAAAATATTTATTAGATTGGATTGAACCTGATTCGTCTGTAATAAATTTACATTGAATTAGGTTGGACTAAGCCAATATTGAGTCCATTGATATAAGATAAGAATATAGGTGTTAATGGACTGGGTTTGAGTTGAAACCAATTTAAATTGAAACAAATTTGAACAGATTGAATGGTCCAAAAATTTGAATTAGACCAGTTCAAAATGGTCCAAAATATTCATTAGATTGGATTGGATTGAATTGAACCTGGTCCATTTATAATGAATTCACACTAGAATTGAACCTGGTCCATTTATAATGAATTCACACTAGACTGGATCGGATTGGACCAAATTATAGTCCAATTGACACCCCTACTTGTTGATGCTATAAAGAAAGGAAAGTTATCAGTTGCCACGGATATGGTTTTCCTAGTTCAGGATATAATTAGTGCAATTAATTAAGGATAGAAATTTCAATATTTATTTTGTAAATAGGTCAGCAAATTCTGTGGCCCACTGTCTTGCCGTTAAAGGGCTTTAGTGAAGCAGGTTTGTATTCTCAGGGTTGCCGTTAAAGGGCCTTGTTAATATAATTTCTCTGTTTACCAGAAAAAAAAAAGAAAGATTTGTATGTATTTCCCTAAGGCTGCATTTGGAAGCGATTCAAATGGAGTGTAAAACTGCACTCTGGTTCACTTTTACCTGTGTTTGACAACATTACATTTATGTATTGACAAATGACAAATGACAGAAAATATATTTCCTAATGCATATTTATATTGATAATAAGATGTAAAAGTACGTCAATAAACAAGAAGTAAATTTGCATTTGAGTGGTTTTTTAATAAAAAAAAATATATATTCTTTATTGGAATTCATGTTTACATCCATTTCAACTAAAAATCTGTTTGATAAAAAGATTAATTTATCGGTCAAAATCAAGAAACTTGTAAAATAAGGGTGATGGTAAAAATTTTATTCCAGATATCGATTGCTGTAAAACCCATTTGGCATCTCAGCCTCCATATTCAGAAGGACAGCAAGCGACCATCTCAGCTCTTGTGTCATATTGGTAATTTTTCCTAGGGACTAAACACAACATAAATTAATTAAATTAAGGGTAAATTAAAGGTAGGTATCCTATATTTTGGGGTAATGACAGATAGATACCTAGAAATTTCAAATGCAATATTTGAGTATCCTGAACTATCAAAAATAAATACTTAGGTCCATTTGTTAGTATTCCATCAGTTAAACATTATATAATGCCAACAATACCCTTCTCATATAGTTTTAAGATCATTCTGAGGCAATGGAACGTCTCCCCAAGATGATGCTTACATGCATAACAATTAACATGATTGTAGTCCTAATACTCTAATTATTTTCTTCAAAGTAAGTACGTAGTTTCTCTCAAATGTCAAAATTTCTACTAACTTTAATTTACTCTCATTTTCTATTATCCCACATAGAAAGTTTTTAAGTTTTCTATTGAATTTGTGCTGATCGATAATGTTTTTCCCTCAAAGTAATAATTAATAGATAAAACATTATATTAAATGTTACTATTAGTTAAATCAATTTCAAAATCTCCAACCTTTGTTGCAATATATATGTAACCATGGTTTTCAAAACAGACCAGACGGTCGGATTGGAAAAAATGAGAATCGGTCACTTGACCGGTTTCATTTTTCCCTAAAATCGTTGATCTTGATCAATAAACCACTGAATCAGCTGATTAATCGTTTGAACAATTTTAACCATTTTTTATTTATTTTTTCTTTTTTTGTCAGACCGTTCGACCCGATAACCGGACCTCTGACCGATTTGGTCACTGGGTCGATTTTAAAAACCATGTATGTAACAGCATTCAAGAAATATGGAAAATACAGTGACTGCATGACAAGGGAAAGCTATTTAATGACTACTTGACCATCAGACATATATAAGCTAATCAAATATATAGCACAGCCAGTACTGCTTTTACACAAAATTAAAATTAAAGAGCTTATAATTTCTGTAATTCAGGCATGCATACATGTTAATTAACTACATTGCACCTTTTACGTATTTCTCCAGACGTCCCACTGAGAGGACTTATTTTGATCATTGAATTGGCAAAATCCTTGTAGAAGAAACGAAAACTGTTGCTATAGGTCATAACAAGTTCTTTGGTTTAGGGGGAATTGAGAAGACTCTGGTCTGATGGGAGAACACCCTTTCCTTGGACCAACTTCTTAAAGTAATGGTTGTCGAATGCATATTCTGAATCTGGAGGATCAATAGGGACGATGTTGCTTTCAACACTACCATTCGGTGGACAGAGGTTTGAAAGATAAATCACCCAATCTTCGTCCATTGAGGGGTCTGGAGCACCTGTTCCATTGAAGTTGTACAATCTCTCACTGATTGTTGCACAGCTTGTAAACCCAATTCTGTGATCTCCTACGCATTAACAGTCAAGAGGAATTGGAACCACTTTGGCCATCATCGGTTTTTGAGTATCCTTTGTAATTTAAAAAATAAAAATTAACCAAAAACCTTCGTTGTGATTGGCTCCTGTCAGTGATTTTATGAAGCAGACTCAAATGGATAAGGAATGTTGTGATTGGCTCCTGTCAGGTTTGCTACGAGGCCATCCCTTTGTCCTAGAGGAACTGTCCAATAGGGACCTCCACTCTGCAAAACAACCACAGTGAACAGGTCCTAAACATTCTAACCCTGGGCTTGGTTATATTTGATTTCTTCTATTAGTCTTATTTACAAATCGGAAAAGTATGAACAGGTCCAAAGCAGATTTTTTATTTTCACTGCAGAACTATAAAGATTTTTTATTTACGCTCTATACATCAACACCCATCCATGAATTGGCATCAATTCCGAACTACTACCCACCCCACCCCAACTGTACTTTGGTCCTAAACATTCTAACCCTGGGCTGAACCGTCATTCTATAAGCCACCATTCCTCTCTCACTATTCTACGAATTAAAACTGCAACAGGAAGCTATCATGTCCTCCCTCTCAAAAGAAGGGGGTGTTTGACAAATCTTTCTCTGAGGTCTTTGACGCTTTTCAAAGCTTAATTAGAAGAACAAAATTTAGTCATTCTCTGTTTAATATGGTAATGAAAGACAAGAACCCGGAACGACCTGTGCCTTAAAAACCTCATGGTAGCCCAAATTAAATAGCAAAAAAATCCCAAAACTTTAAATGAAGCTTCCTGTCTCCCTAGACCATGATATCTACTAGAATATTTATCAAATGGTCTAGATCTTTAAAGACAAAAGTCCCAAAGGTTCACTATGGCCCCTCCGTTTGGCGTGTCTTTCGGCTACTTATAAGTCGGGAAGACTGAAAATCGGTCTATTCCTGTTTGACACGCGGAAGATCTCGCCGCTAAAAGATGCAAAAAGCCCATTTTGAACTGATTTCAGGAAGCTCCAAATGAAACTTCCCGTATCTTCCACGTTTTAATCTTACGCAAAAAACCCGAAACGATACACGGAAAGATGTACATCTTACAAATCTTACAAAAGTGCTTTTAGCAATAATTAAGTGCTTATGCTTTGCAAACTCACGTTTACAAAGCAATCATGAAAGAGAAGTCGAAGCAAAGAAGCTCCCATTCGCATTTCTCTCTTCATAGCTGTGGTGACCTCATTCCGAACAATCTTGAGCAGAGGTGGGCATGATGAGCTATAGAAATCAGGGCTTAATTGGGACTTCACTGGTATACCTGAACACAGAATCAATAATAATAATAGTGGAAGAAAAGCCCGGCCACTGCAACTGTTGCAAATCCTCATGGTTGTTGCTTGAAGAGAGCAATTAACCTGCAATATTAATGGAGAATATGTAGTTATAAGAAATAATGAAGAGGTAGCCCAACCAACTGCAGCAGCAGCAGCAGCAGCTGAAAGGGCTCAAGCGATGAAAACCTAAGCCAACTTGATATGTAAGAAGGGTCGGTGCTGTGAGGTACGACGGACAAGCCGCTGTGGATGGTATTTTGGCTTTATTTGGAAGTACAAACTTGATTCATTAGACCACATTGAGCTGGCTAGCAATATAGCTTTAGTGCAAAGCTGATTTTAAATATTATTATGTTTATCGAATCAACAGCAGGCTGAGAAAACATTAATTAGTGGATGATACAGAAAAGCTAAGTAGCTTTTTCTTACCACTTGTCGTGTACGCGCGCTTTGACTTCATATATTGGCTCTGTATGTTTAATTTTATATATTGATGAGATGATATATCATACGCAGTTGTTCATGGATTTCATCATCAAAATGCATGTTCAGTAACCTATCCTTGACCCGTCTGGGGTTCTTGCTTATGATAGACCAGGCTCCCAGCTGTCCATGTCTAATATAATTCACTATGAATCAATCTGGGAAGTTTTAATTTGTTAATGACCACACATCACTTCTCTTATGTGTTCTGTCTATGTCTGAACACCCAGAGAAAGAGAGAGAGGTATGAGAATATAATTCAGTCGAATCAACTTACCTTAAAAGCCTAAACTTAGAAAACCAGGCCATGAATAACAAGTTCCTGGTTGATATATATGGTGGTGCATGCGGTCTTGAATGTTCTGTGGTTAGGAATCATGCAATAATGGATCAGTACCGGTCTTAGCACTAAGATATCTATATCTATATCTAGATAGATAGATATAGATATATGTATTAGTGACTAGGAATACACTTCTTAATGGAAACTAGTTAGGTAGATGGGTGCGAAGAATACTTTTATTCATCACGGAGAATTTAATTGTGCAATATATATAGATAGAAGTTTTTTATATGGATTAAAACAAGCATCATGAGCATATATGGTACAAGAAGATAGTAGAGTTCTTAGTTCAATGTGGATTTCAATGTGGATTTCAATGTGGGTTTCAATTACAATATGGTCTACATCATTCTTGTGTTTTTTGTTTTCCTTATTTAAACTATTATATTTTTCCCTTTTACTAATTTATTACTTATTTTTAAAACTTAAAATCAGATCGGATCTCATTCAGATATCCGACATCCTGATTAGATTCAAATTCGAATCAATATTTATGAGATTCGGTTAGATCTTTGGATCGGGTCGGGTTTGGATATACTCTTATATGAATCCGATCTCATCTATTTGCACCCCTATGTTGATGATCTTATTATCATTGGATACGATGGAAAAGAGAATCAATGGGTAAAAGAGAACCTCTCCATATGGTTCTAGAAGAAAGAGCTTGGGGAGATCAAACATTTTCTTGGATTGGAGATTGAAAATGTAGAAGGTAGAATTTTCCTTTGTCAGAAAAATACACAAAGGACCTCCTAGAGAAGTATGGTATGGTCAACAACCTATTTCTACACCGATAGATCCTAATGCAAAGTTACACGCAAAATAAGGTGAAAATCTAGAATATCTAATGCAAAGTTCTAACCATTCCATCAAACATTTTGATTTTCATTGTCCCAACACCCATAATGTCATATGTAGATCAATCACCCAAGGAGATAATACCCCCATTTTCCTCTCTTGGAACATATCAAATTATTCCTTCCTAGAACAACCATGCAAGAACACCTAGAATCTAAAGCTTAGACATTTGGTGAAAATTCGCACATGCCTTCGGAGATTATGAAAACTCACATTTTCATTGTCCCCACTCTTTTTCCATGTAATAGAATATCTTTTTATGTGATCAAATGCTTTGCATCTGTAACACCAAACCTTGCTCTTTTCCCTAACCTTCAATCTAGACCTACCACTCTAAGATCCCCTATCAGATGACCTTACTTTCCAATTCATTTCCTACAAACCATTGTAGAATTTCACCCTCTCTCATACTTAGGCTTCCTCCTAACCTCGTTGAATAGAAGAGATGCAGTAACATTTTTCCAATTTCACTACGCCTTTCTTGTATAGTAACATTGTTACTAAGTTTTCATACAAATTAGGAAATGAGGTAAGAAGCAAAAGGACATTGTCTTCTTCCTCCACATTGACAATAACTTAATTCCCTCATTAATCTAAGATATTGTTGAACATATTTAGGTGTTCTAGAAGATGCCCACCCTTTTCCATCTTTGGCCCATACAATTGCCACTTTAGGTATAGCTATATGATTATGTTTTCTCCCAAATAAAGTTTCATTATCTTCTCCCACAATTTCAATATAGAATCTTCCTCCATACTGATGTGGCACGATCCGGGCACTCCTAGCTGGCTGCTGACTGACTCCTTGCTGGCAACGGACGGCACCTGAGAAGATGAAAGGAAGGATTCCCGGGGATGTTATCCGATGGGAATACTCCGATGCTTAAGTTAGAATGCAAGAAAGAAGGAAAAGAAGAGTCGGTAGCTAAGAGTGTAGGTCGCGCTTTATTACTATACTCGAGAGATTAGAGGTCTCAAGAAGAAGCTTCTCTTCCACCTTGAGGGCTTTTATAGGTGCGCTCCTGTCAAATTGGGTATAACCGCCACTGGGCCCCTACCGTAGCCATTACCTGCCAGGGCTGCGCAGGTGGCCGTTGTGATGTACCCCTCGCCCAGGTGAGTGGCACGTCTCCAAGGTGATAGGCACGCCTCTGCCTGCTAAGAGACGTGGGTGTAGATTGTCAAAAGGACAGGGAGTGCACTGTTAATAAGGGATGTGGCGCAGTCTGATCGGTACGGCCTGTCAGATAGAAGCTTCCTAAGGAACGCTCATGCGACCCATTCGCGAGCTACTTTCTAGCGAGCTCGGAATACTTCAGGTGTACCCTAAGTACAATTGGTCCTCAGGATGACTTGTCTGCTTGGGAGCTCGGGCGGGCTGGTTTTCTTAGCTCGCAAGGTAAAGTTGCCTCGAAATATCCCTTTAGAGGTAGCTCGGGGAACCCAGAGCTCACGTTGTGGCGAGCTCCTCCCTTTGTGTGCTACAATGTAGCGAGCTGCTTTATGAGCTCGTTACTTGGTTGTACTGGGCCTTAATGCTGAGCTGTTGCTTTATGCTAAGTCAGTGTCTGCGTGTCACTGCTTCATATGTTGGGTCAAATCATCCTTCATCGATTGCCTCCCACACCTCGAGCTAAGAGTACCGCCTTAGCGCGGGGAGTTTATGAAGTGCGACGGACTGATTTGACCGAAATTCAAACTTGATTGACTGTTCATATTAAATGTGTATGCGGGAATCAGGGGATTTCTGACCTTTCGCATATCGAAAACGCACTGAAGCGGCTCTTAACTCCGGATGTCATGCAACCGTCATTACCTCAATCATGGGAGACGTGCAGCCAATCACATTTCGGTTTCAGAAGGCATGCGGTCAGCTTAACTGCGAACCGTCTGATCTACCTCAATCTGGGCCGTTGATTCGGAGTTGTAGTGGCTATAAATAGGAGGGCCCCCTAAGCCTCATTTCCTTTCATGCTATCTTGTTGTCTTCGGATTCGGAGGTCACGCATCCATCTAGTTTACCCAAGCTCTTCCATTCACTTCGTTTCGTATTTTCCGATGAGTCTCAATCACTGTCAATCATGTTTGGGTATTCGCACCATACTTGTTACCGGGACGATAACCAGGACAATGACGCTCCCTCAAGCTCGGGGGGAGCTTGGGAGAAGGTTCCGGAGGCTCGAGAGACCTCCGGTGATGTGACCTCCCCGTGGGAGGGAGCCTGACACCTTCGGTCCCTCCTCTATGACGGTGGAGAGACTCAGGTCCCTAATCCGCTATTTTCACCTTCTCGGGGATCTTGTCTACAGTCTCCCCACTAGTAACTTCCCTTGGGAGCATGGTCTCAACGATATAGTTATTTTCCAGGAACAGCTTGAGGCTGGCCTGCGTCTTCCCCTGCACCCCCTAATAGTGGAGGTGCTAAACCATTTTAATGTTACCATCGATCAGCTTCATCCCAACGCTATCCGGAACATGGTTGGGACCATTTCTTTGTGTTATGAGTACTGCCTCCCCTTGGACATTGACATTTTTACTTCTATTCTCTGTATAAAAAATGATGTTCCTGGAGTTCCTCTGGAGAGGCACTTCTATTACCTTTCTCCCCGCCGCAACTATAAGCTCTTGTATGAGTTGTCGAACAAGATTCCTGCCTGGAAGTGGGATTACTTTGTGGTCCGTAACCCCGAGGGGTGGCCCTTCCCCACTACTTGGAGGGGCGCCATCCAGGACCCCGGGGCCGAGCTGGACCACGAAACTCAGAAAACGATGCTGTCCTGGGCGTCGGTAGGCTTCCTTTGCTCAGAATAGTTGACCGAGGAGAAGCTCGTGCAGGCAAGCTTGAGCCCGGGTAGGTTGGCCTTTTAGGTCGTGTAGTGTCTTGTGACAATTGTGTACACGTATCTTGTTTCTTGTCGAACTAATATCCTGTGGTCTTTTGGCAGCCATCATGTTCAGTGCTGATTCGCGTCGCCATCTCTCGGGCAGCTAGAGATGCCATGCGAAGAGGATGCGCCCCGGCCGGACCCCTCCTTCGGGAAGTACTGAGTTCGGGTCTGCTGAGCCGGTTCTACCCTCTCCTCCGCCTGAGGTTCCGATGCCCCCACCTGAGGGGGCTAGTGGGATTAACCCTGGGGGAAATGAGCTCCCTCAGTCGGGGGAGGCTCCTTGTAATCCCCTACAGCCTCGTCCTTACCCCCGATTCCCAGTGGGAAATTGGGAAGGGGTAAATGATTATCTGGTGGCTCACCGGAGGAGCCGGAAGGCGATCACTAATGACGAGATCGCTTAGTGGGGAAATATGGATCCCGGGGACCTCTCCGCTTTCGCCTCTGCTCATTGAATGGTGGTAAGTGACCTTTTTTCCCTTTTTTCTCTCTTGTTTTGCCCTTTTTCCGCTGTCTTCTAATCTTCTTTTCCGTCAGCAGGTGAATTCCACCATCCATGCCATGGCTCTTTAGATGCACATCCATCGCGTCGACGCCCTCGACCAACGGGCTACCAACCAGAAGCTCCAAGGCGAGCTCGATCGGATCCGGGACAAGCTCCATCACACCCGCAAGGGGAGCGAGTCTCAGGAGCTGCTCGTCCACGACTAGGAGGCTTAGATCGCTTGGCTTTTTGAAGAGAGCACATGCTACAGGGAGGAATCGTCGAGGATGGCGGCAGAGAGGGAGCTCCTCAGGCAGTAAGTGCGGGACTTGGAGTCCACTCTTCTAAATCGGACTCAAAACTTTGATCAAATTGTGGAGGCTGAGCGAGAGAAAGCAGTCTGTGATTTTATAGACTCCCAAGAATTTCAGGACCTTCAGGCGGAGTACAACGGGTTCGTACCGCTCGGGGTTTAAGCTTTGCAGGTGGCTGGTTCAGAAGAAGTTCCCTGGACTCAACCTCGACGGCATTACTATGAAGGGTCTGTCTCCTAAGACGGCGGACCAAGTGGAAGAAGAGGAGCCTGATTCTCCAAAGGATGAGGAGGCGGATCCTTGAGGTGGCGTTTCTCTGGGCTTTTGGTGGCTTCCAGGTGCCATAAACTCAGTCTTTGACAAGTCTTTGATTGGGCGGTTGTGCCATAAACTCGGTCTTTCACAAATCTTGTTTTCTCTTTTTTTTTTTTTTGAAGTGTCAATGAAAGTTCTTTCCTTCTTTTGAGTATGATGAACTCTCTTTATTTTTGCTAAAGCGATCTCATCACTTGAGTCTTCAGAGCTACATGCCCGAAGTACGACCTTTCGATAGTCGTTATCCCAATTTATCCTTTAACGTTTAAGGCCTCTATGGCATACCGTGAAGTGATTACCATGTATGTCCGATCTATGCATCGGTTGGTTATTCCTCAGTTCAACCAACGTACTGAGACGAGCTATGCTTTGTAAGGATTAAGCCCGAGCTGCTTATGCCTTTGATATTTCATACTTTGCCTTCGCCACTGAAGTGGCTAGGTCTTTCTTGATGCCGAAGTCTTTGTTAGCTCGGCGTTCTTTGCCCTTAGGCTCTGGGGTGACTTATAGTCTATTTTTGAGATTTGCCCGTGCCTCAAAGGCGACCGGGTCTTATTGTGTCGAGGTCATGTTAGCTCGGCATTTTTGCCCTTGGGCTTTGGGAGTGGCTCGTGGCCTACTCGGTTGTTACAGATAGTATTATCTTAAGTTGACAATATTCCATGCCCGAGGTACTTGTTTCCCTTCGAGGGTCTCGAGCTCGTACGTTCCTTTCCCAAGCACTCGCTTCACTTGGTAGGGACCTTCCCAGTTGGACCCGAGCTTGTCAGTGCCGGACTCGGGTACCATAACTTTATGAAGGACCAGGTCGCCAACACGGAGGTTCCGCTTCTTGACCCTGGCGTTATAGTACCGAGCTACTCTCTGTTGGTAGGCTGCGGTCCTGATGTACGCGAGGTCCCTTACTTCATCGAGTAGATCAAGGTTGGTGCACAACTCATCTTCATTCGTTTGATCACTGTATGCTTCTAGTCGCAGCGTAGGCACTTTGACCTCTACAGGGATTACTACTTCAGTGCCGTAGGTGAGATTGAAGGGTGTTTCTCCCATGGCGGTCTTCTCTGTGGTCCGGTACGCCCACAGAACACTAGGTAATTCATCTGCCCATAATCCTTTAGATTGGTCTAGCCGTGCCTTTAACCCGCAGAGGATGGCTTTGTTCGTTACTTCTGCCTGACCGTTTGCTTGAGGGTGTGCGACTGAAGTAAAGTTCTATTGGATTCCCATGTCTTAGCACCAGTCTTAGAATTTGATGTCTTCGAACTGATTGTCGTTGTCGGAAATCAATACCCGAGGTAATCCAAAGCGACATACAACGTTTTTCCAAAAGAAGTTTTGAACATTTCGGGCTGTGATCGTTACGAGGGGTTCGGCTTCTACCCACTTGGTAAAATAGTCCACTGCTACCACTAGGAACTTCCTTCCACCCGTCGCTGGCGGGAATGGCCCGAGCAGATCGATGCCCCATTGCGCAAAGGGCCAAGGACTGGTGAGATACTTGAGGTCGGCAGCGGGTTGGTGGTGGATATTGGCATGTCTCTGACATTTCACATTTTATGACGAGTTCGATGGCATCTGCCTTCATTGTTTGCCAATAATACCCTTGTCGAAGTGCTTTCTGGGCAAGGGCTCTGCCCCCCAAGTGCCCGCCGCACAACCCCTCATGAGTGTTGCGGAGTACGAGTTCTGCTTCAGTAGACCGCAAGCAACGCAGATAGGGGAGTGTGTAGGATCTCCTATACAACCGCTTGTCTATCATGACGTATTTGGCTGCCTGGCGCTGTACCCTTCTGGCTGCATTGCGATTTGCAGAGAGGGTCCCGTGTAGCAAGAAGCTTGCGAGCGGGTCAATTTAGCTCGCCTCTGCTTGGACGACGGGAGCGACCTCCTCTGCCCCCCTGAGAATGCTAGGCCAAGACAGGTCCTCTATGTACATGATTCTCATGGTGATGACTAATTTGGATAGAGCATCAGCCTCAGCATTCTCCGACCTAGGGATCTGTCTGATGAAGTGTGACTAGAAGTCGAGCAGGGCTTCTCTAACTTTGGTCAAGTAGGCAATCATGGTTGGCTCGCAAGCTTCATACTCGCCGGTGACCTGGTTAACCACGAGCTGGGAGTCGCTGCAGATAACAATGTGCTTTGCTTTTACTTCTCTGGCTATGGCTAGTCCAGCTATCAATGCCTTGTACTCTGCTTCATTGTTAGATGCCACGAACTCGAAGCATAGCACGTATTCCAGTTTCGTGCCGCTTGGGCCATGTCGAACTATTCCAGCTCCGCTGCCCTGTTGGTTCGAGGAGCCATCTACGTGAAGGATCCAGGGCTCCTCATCCTAGCTTGCGATTGGCCGAGCAAGGAGAGATGCCACACTGGCTGCTACTTCACGGGGTTCAGACTCGACCGGCTTAGGAGCTTTAGGCTCATCCGAGTTGGGAGCCTCGTGCTCAACCGGCCTGGGAACTTCGGAGCTGAATGTACATTCAACTATAAAATCTACTAAAACTTGGGCCTTAATGGCAGTTCATGGCTTGTACTGGTGGTCGTACTCACTGAGCTCAACAGCCCACTTCGTCAACCGACCAGAGACCTCGGGTTTAAGCAACACTTGCCTCAGAGGTTTGTCGGTGAGGACGATAATAGTATGGGCTTGAAAGTATGGGCGGAGCTTCCGAGCTGCGATTATCAGTGTGTATGCTAGCTTTTCCATCTCCGGGTATCTCATTTCTGCTCTCTGCAATACTTTACTAACATAGTAGATAGGTCGTTGGACCCGATCTACTTCCTTTATTAGTACCGAACTGACCACTTCGTTGCTTGCCGAGAGGTACAGTTCTAAAACATCGCCCTCATCGGGCCAAGTTAAGGTGGCACACTAGTGAGGTATTTCTTGAGCTTGTTGAATGCGAGCTGGCAGTCTTGGGTCCATTCAAACCCTTTGCTCTTAATTGCCTTACAGAACGGCAGACAACAGTCCGCCGATTTAGAC
The DNA here is from genome assembly GCF_056320005.1 of Nelumbo lutea. Lineage (NCBI taxonomy): Eukaryota > Viridiplantae > Streptophyta > Magnoliopsida > Proteales > Nelumbonaceae > Nelumbo > Nelumbo lutea. Next base: position 111,252,714 of record NC_142685.1, on the reverse strand, counting down.
ATGAAGCGGCTCAGAGCGGCTATGCGGCCATTAAACCTCTGAACCTCCTTCAGCTTCCAGGGTAGTCTCATATCTAAAATGGCCTTAATCTTATCCGAGTTGGCTTCAATGCCATGTCGGTTAACGATGTATCGTAGGAACTTGCCCAAGGTCATACCAAACACACACTTGTTTGAGTTCAGTCTCATATTATACTTACATAGAATTTCAAAAACAGAATGCAAATCTTGTATTAATTCTTGTGAGAGTTGAGTTTTGACGACCATGTCGTCTACATAACATTCTACTTTTCTGCCAATTAACGGTGCAAACAACTTTTTTACAAGCCTTTGAAAGGATGCCCCAGCGTTTTTCAACCCGAAAGGCATAACCTTGTAACAGTATAGGCCGAATTCTGTGATGAAGGCAGTCTTTTCTTCATCCACCGGGTCCATCTTGATTTGGTTATAGCCCAAATAGGCATCCAAGAAACTTAGCAACTCGTGCCCTGAGGTCACGTCTACCAAGTGGTCGATTCTGGGGAGCGGGAAGCAGTCTTTTGGGCAAGCCCGGTTCAGGTTGGTGTAGTCGACGCACATGCGCCACTTGCCATTGGCCTTCTTTACCAGGACGGAGTTGGCTACACAGCTCGGGTAGTGGACTTCTCTTATGAAGTCTGCTGCGATGAGCTTTTCGACCTCCTCGTCGACTGCTTTTCCACCGCTCCGAGGCTAGGTTGCGTTTCTTCTGTCTAATGGACCTAAGTACAGGATCAGTGTTCAGCTTGTGATTTATGAGTTCGAGGTCTATACCAGGCATCTCTGCCGCGGACCATGCAAAAATATCTAAATTTTGAAGTAAGAAACTTACTAGTTCTAATCGTAGAGGTTTCTGGATGGAAGCATCGATCTGAAGCATTCGAGCTGGGTCTGATGCTGAGGTCAAAACTGCGACTGTTTCTTCCGTGGGCGTGGCTCGTTCTTCGCCTTGCTCCATAGGCCGCTCCAACTCGAGGTCATCGGCTACCTTGGTTTTTCCCTTCAGGGCGGCGACGTAGCACTTATGGGATTCGAGCTGGTCGCCCCGCGCTACCCCCACACCGAAGTCTGTTGGAAACTTCATAGCCAAATGGTAACTGGAGACCACTGCCCATAAGACATGGTGATTGGTCGACCTATTATGGCATTGTAGGGGGAGGGGGTCGCGACCACCAGGAAGTCATGCTTGAATCTGACCACACAAGGCCACGTGCCAACTTTCACAGGAACTGTTATTTTCCCAAGGGGTCGGACTTCTTCTCTGTTGAAGCCTACCAAAGAAGTGTCTGCGGGCTTCAGGTTGCTTCTCTGCAACTAGAGCTGGTCAAATGCAGCTTTGAAGAGGATGTCGGCTGAGCTACCTGAGTCGACAAGTACATGCCTAACCTTAAAGTCGTTACTCTTAGCTTTATTATGAGCGCGTTGTCGTGGGGGTAGTGGATCCCTCGCGCATCATCCTCTGTGAAGAAAATTGGCTCTTCTGTCCTCGGCCGTTTTGGGGGGTTCTGCTCCTCCTGGGTGGCTTCATGAACCGACGTCCGAGCTGCCGCTAAAGTGTAACCCGCAACGATCGAGCCTCCCACTATCATGTGGATGGTTCCCCGAACTGGCCTCTCCTCCGGAGGCTGCCTCTACGGTTGTTCGGCCAGCCTGCTGCTGGACTCGGGAGCATCCTTACCGTGCTCCCCTTGCCGACCTGCTTTATTACTATTGTTATTATTGTTTTGTACAAAGCTTCTCAAATATCCGCGACGGATGAACTCCTCTATCTCGTCGCGGAGGTCTTACAACTCTCGGTACTGTGACCGTGATCTTTGTGAAAACTGCAATACAGGTTCTTATTTCTTTCATTGGGATTCCCTCTCAGACGGGGTGGCCACTTCACGTACGGGGCATCCTTGATCGCCATTAGGATTTCAGCTCGCTTCGCGTTTAGTGGGGTGTAATCATCTCGGTCCGCTACAGAAGGTAAAAAAAGCTGGCCTGGCTTTGCCCCCCGAGTTGTGTCCTTTTTCTTTCGGTTGTTCCCTTGACTGGAAAGCTCTCCTTCCCTCTTTCTTTTTTCGGGAGTGCCCTCACCCTTTTGGTTGATCTCCTCTTCAGTGGCTATGAACCTGTCCACAAGCTTCAGAAACTCGATTATGGTCACCGGTTGTTGACGACCATGTGCCATTTAAACTCTTTGTGCGCCACACCCTTCTTAGCTGCTGCAAGGCATACGGTGGGGTCCAGGCACGGTATCTGCATACAGGCATCGTTGAACTGCTTGATATAGCTTCGGATGGATTCTCCCTCTCTCTGTACTATGCTGAGGAGACTTTCTTCAGTTCGCAGACACCGCCCAACTTCTTATTGACCCGAGTGCCAAGTTTCGGTACCATGTACGGGCTGCTCCCCTAAAAGTAATGGAGAAGGCCACGCACATGCATGACTCACTAGCTCGCGCTAGGTGCATCTGCGACTGAAAAGCATCCACGTGATCGTTTAGGTTGAACGACCCGTCGTAAAAGTCTTTAGGCATTGGGACTGCTAGGAGCTCGGGAGATAGGGGAGACTAGACTGAAAGGAGGGGTGCCTTGGCTTCGCCTAAGCTTACCTCTTCTTTGCCCCCCGAGTTTGGGCAAGTCGTGGGTGGCAGATCGACGAGCTCGGCGGTGGCGTCTTTGCTTCATGGCGGGCTCGGCGTTGGTGCCACTCATTTCCGTGCTGTCAGGGATGGTGTGTGCCGGAAGTAGCTCAGGCCGCTGGTGTTGGCTGCGGACAGAGGGATCCTATTTGGAGTCTACAACTAGGATCTCAAACCGGTTCTCTAAGAACGGGGTATCGGGCTTTAAGGGCTAAGGAGACGGGCTCCTGGCGAGCTGGGATCCTCCCGACCTGACTGCCCGCGGTGAGGCCGGAGAGGCTGTTCTTCCGCGTCTGCTACGGGAGGAGGCCTGGCTCCTAGGAGGGTTCTGGGGGGCCTCTCCTTGGTGAGAAAGGTGCTCCTCCTGGTAGCGAGACCTGGCTTGCTGCTGAGGTTGGGGCAGCTGAGGGAATTGTTGTTGATACTGGTACTAGGAGACCTGGTGTAGCACGTGCTGTTGATAGAGCTGAAGTTGCTAGAACTATTGCATTTTGGCCTGCATGGCCCACATGCACTGCATCAAGCCCTCCAGTTGGTTTGAGCTGGCCGCTGGGGGCACGACCGAAGGTTCGGCGAACGTCGCTCCGACTATAGCGGGGAGTGGGGCGATGACTGGTGCCACTGTGAGAGGCACATTCAAGCTGGGGATTCCATCCGTAGAGTGGGGACGGTGAACTGTCTGATACAGACAGTAGGAAGCCAGGGTTGTTCCCTAGAGTTGTCCATTTCCGTGCTTTGTCCGACGTTGCTAGAGGAAGCCATGAGCGTCAGGTTGTTTCGAGGAAGATGAGAACTGAAAAGGTTTAGAGAGAAAGGCCATTTGAAGCGTTTCTCATAGACGGCGCCAAATGATGCGGCACGATCCGGCCACTCCTAGCTGGCTACTGACTGGCTCCTTACTGGCAACAGACGGCACCTGAGAAGATGAAAGGAAGGATTCCCGGGGATGTTACCCGGTGGGAATACTCCGGTGCTTAAGTTAGAACGCAAGAAAGAAGGAAAAGAATAGTCTGTAGCTAAGAGTGTAGGTCGCACTTTATCACTATACTCGAGAGATTAGAGGTCTCAAGAAGAAGCTTCTCTTCCGCCCTAAGGGCTTTTATAGGGGCGCTCTTGTCAGATCGGGTATAACTGCCACTAGGCCCCTGCCACAGCCATTACCTGCCAGGGCTGCGCAGGTGGCCGTTGTGACGTACCCCTTGCCCGGGTGAGTGACACGTCTCCAAGGTGATAGGCACGCCTCCGCCTACTGAGAGACGTGAGTGTAGACTGTCGAAAGGACAGGGACTGCACCATTAGTAAGGGACATGGCGCAGTCTGATCGGTACAGCCTATCAGATAGAAGCTTCTTGAGGAGAGCTCATGTGGTCCATTTGTGAGCTACTTTGTAGCGAGCTCGGAATACTTCAGGTGTACTCTAAGTACAATTGGTCCTCAGGATGACTTGTCTGCTTGGGAGTTCGGGCAGGTTGGTTTTCTTAGCTTGCAAGCTAAAGTTGCCTCGGAATATCCCTTTAGAGGTAGCTCGGAGAACCCGGAGCTCGCGTTGTGGCGAGCTCCTCCCTTTGTGCGCTACGATGTAGCGAGCTGCTTTATGAGCCCGTTATTTGGTTGTTCTAGGCCTTAATGCTGAGCTGTCGCTTTATGCTGAGTCAGTGTCTGCTTGTCACCGCTTCATAGGTTGGGTTAAATCATCCTTCATCACATACCATTAAAAATAATGTTTTTAACTTGGAGTAATCAAATTATACTAATACACCTTGACACAATGTCCAACATCCTTCATGTCTTTTGGCTTTTCATCATTTCCTCTTCAATGCTCTAATCAAGCCTTGTTGAACTAGAATGTCCCTAACCTTTCTTTGTCATAGGGTAAGTAGGCTTTTTTATAAAATCTCTCAATTTATAATTAAAAAGTTATACCTTTCATTGTCATTATCTCTTAAACAATTTCACAAACACCTTGTAAACACCAACTTAGGAGTTCCGATACCACTTTACCGAAGTCTCGCAATAACGACTCATAGGATAAAACCACAAGGTATTTGAAATGAAATAATAACAAAAAGTCCAATAGAAACAAAAGTAATAAAATCAAAGCAAAGACAAATAAAACAAGTACCACTAAAAACACAAAGAACATATGTGATTTGGCCTTATCACCTACGTTCATGGAAGAGACAAAAATTGTTATTCACTATGAAAGAAATTGAGAAATAATACAAATACCATGTGGCTTATGTCCTAAACCAACCCTTAACCCTTGTACTTGTTCTCCTTTTGCTCTCTCTATCTGAAGAACAAAAACAAGAGGAAAAAAACTCACTTTTACATCAAGAGCACCCTCTTTCTCTCAACCTCTTTCTTTTTCATCTCTAACAAGAAAAAGAACAACCTTGGTTTTTGTATCTTCTTCTAAACCCTATATACAAAAGGAACCTTTATATGTAAAGCCCACCTTAACGTAAGAATGGACCACACCAACCACACCAACCATTAGATTAAAAACTAATCCAACGGTTGAAAATAAGACACAAAGAATCATAAGCTTCCTCCTACATCACTAACATTTCTTGAGAACCAATCTCCCTACCTTCTTAACTGCCACACCTCCCCCGCCACCTATAATCCATCATCAATCCTAACTATAAGTACCAGACCTTTTTTTTCCTTTTCTTTTTATTTTTGACTCCACTGGGCCCCACTCCCTTTCCTCTTCCCCCCTTTCCCCTCTCCCTCTTCTTCTTCCCTTTTCTCTTCTCCTCCTCCCTCGACACTTCTCTTCACCCGTATTTCTGTCCAAATCTCCCTCCCTGATTCCGCTCCACCATCTTCTCCTCTTTCTCACCAATTTCCTTCCTTCCGTTCTAGTTTTCCCATCTCTTCCTCTCTCTCCTCCCATGCCCCCCCCCCTCCCCGCCTCTTTCCATTTTCAGCAGGAAGCCCTAATCTCTTCCTACCAAAAAGCTTTTAAACCCCAAAAGGGAGGCGCCTTGCAGAACAGAATGCACCATTGTCTAAGGAACACTTTATCCTCTCAGCATCAAGTTCTGTTTAAATTCTAGCAATCATTTCCTTGCTCTTTCACTTCAATGGGGCAACCACTGCCTCAACCATCCACTCGGCTTCACAACAGGGCTGCAATCAGCCCACCATTGATTCGACATATCAGAGCATAGACGCGAATCCCACATGAATGGGCTAACGAACACACCTCTGTTCGCTCCATTTGATCTCGGAGAGAAAAGCTTCATCCGATTGCATATTCTATCATCATCGCTCTACATATTTGTATATTTGTATTTGTACTCCTTCCAAATGGACCCTAAGCAGAAGTTTAACCCTTGGACCAAAAGATTTGATTATGTTTGGTATTAGTGACAAAACACAATGAGAAAGGCCAAATGAATATGGAGTTTCTCCTAGTTGCATGTATGATTGGTTTTTTATAAGATGACCCGATCGATCAATCTTTTACCTACAAGAAGTATTTCCAATCGGTCATTGATTTGAACAGTCGAACTGTTCAAACCCTCACCCAGTCTTGATTCGGACACTGGTTTTCTTTAAATCCAAATTTCAATTAAGTCAGAAACCCATCTGACCTAGGTGATTCAATCATTGACCCATTTAACCTAGTCACTGGATTGCAAGTTACAAACTACATTTTCCATAGTCATAAACTTGTTTTCGTATTGTCTGATTGGGATAATCCTGATATTGATTTGGGCTGTGCAACTTTCCAATATCTATGCGTCCCAAGAACTGCAATATATACATATATATTCAAGGTATGTTTAAGTTAATTATCAAAATCTTAAGGTATTGTTGGATTTTAATCTCATAAGAGATTAAATCCAATGGGTTTGATTGGTTAATTACATATGAAATTGCACTTGCATACTTGTTTGAAAAATTAGTTTTTTTTCTTACAAAACCCAATTTTTAACTTCTCACATTAGAAAATTATAAGTTTTGTTTTTAGTATTTTAATAGGAGTTGATTTACACTCCTTAGAAATAATAGAGGAGAGTATGGAGGTTTGATACTGCGCAACGCACGTGTTTGTGGCGCAATGAGGTGCTTTAGAGGTACACTTCGTGGCGGCTTTGGTTTTGGTGCGATGCTGACTATTGATCACCGTTGATATGATTCGATCGGGTGTGATCATCAAAATTAACAATCACAATGTTTGAAATTGTGACTGTTCAAGGTGCCTTTTCTAAATTAGCACCTACATTTTCTTCATACATCTTCATAAACTATTTAAGTAGCATTAATCAGACTTTAAAAAATACACGTTTTTCGAAATCTACTTTCTCTTTCTTTCAGTCCGGTTTGCTATAGTCTCACAGAAGGTTTCTTCGGAGATTCTTCAACTTTGCTAGTTGCAGATTCTCGCCCAAGGCTCTGTTGTATCCTGGGAATGGATTTGCTTGTAACCCAACAGCAAACTCAGTGAAACTGAGTGGGGGCAAATAACGTTTTAAAGACAATATCTTCAAACGTGCCTTAGAGATTCTCCTCCAAAATTATAGTGACCCCATTTTCCAACAGGTATGTTTAAATCTATTTTACCCTATAATTTATATAGAAAATTATATATAAATTTCAGATATAAGAACTACAATTTATACATATACATAAACATAACAATATATATGTAAAGATTTAGCTTGTTCATACGTAAGAACATTTATGAAATGGGAAATACACTGACTTCATTACATTGGAAAACACATAATTACTTGAGCTTGATTCAGGCATAACTTAATTCTGCAAGAAATGCAATACCAAAGCATTCAAAGAGAGAAGGCTTCAAGGGCTCTGATGGGTGTGGCATTTAGTTAACTACACTGCAGTTATTACGTATTTGTCCATTTGTCCCAGTTAGAGGACTTATGTTCCCCATTTTGATCATTGAATTGACAAAATCCTGGAAGAAGAGCTTAGAACTGTTGCTGTAGCTCTCAACAAGTGCTTTGGTTGTGCTTCCGGCCTGAGAACTAGTGTTAGAGAAAAGATTTTGGTCTGAAAAGAGAAGACCCTTTGCATTGAGCAAGTTCTTGAAGTAATGGTTGTCAAATAAATCAGTTGAATTGCGATCAAGAGCGGTGGTTTTGTTGCCATCACCACTCTGTGGGCAGAGGTTTTGCAGATCAGTCACCATATCTGTGTTCATTGTGGTGTCTGGAGCACCTGTTCCAGAGAAGTTGAACAATCTCGTACTGAAGGTAGCACACCTTGCTAAGCCGATTGTGTGACCACCTACAGATTGAACAAAGTAAGCCACACTTAATTATCAATTACATATCTCTTCAATCAATTATATTTCTAAGTTAAACTTAAATATATTCCAAACATAAAATTAATGAGGTTAACCATCCACTCTGTCATGGTCATCCTTAATCGATGAACCATGCAAGGGAATTTTATTGGACTGGATCATTCATATAATTTGGATGACTTAGATGATGATGATTAGGGGTAAATTCGATTCAAGTCGAGTCGAATATTTGGTTATTCGAGCTCAGTTTGTAGAAATGGTGTTAGGCTTGAGCTTGATTTGAGCTAGAGACTTGAGCTCGAGCTTGGCTAGGTTCAATAGTTCACGAGTTTGAACTCGACTCAACTGCAAGATAAGCTTTTTCTAAAAATAAAAATTATACATATAAAAATAATTTATTATTATACATACAAAAAACAAGAATTGTAAATGTTATTTACTATTATACATAAAAAATAATATATATAATAAAATTATTTATTATATGTATGTATATATAAAACAAAAATTATTTATTTATTATACTAGGCTTGATTAGGCTCGTGAGCCTCATGAGTCGAGCTTCATTGGGCTCAAGCCCGGCTTAATTAGAAAATGAGCCTATATATTAGGCTCAAGCTCATGAGAAGCTCGGCTCATTCCCACCCCTAATGATGATGATGATGAAATTATTTCCTATTTCTTAAAATTTTCCTTAAATTTTTAATTGAACAAATTAGATAATTGAACCAGATGATTGGACTGGTTCACCCTTAACCTAGTGATAATTAAAAAATGATGAACATATTAAGTGTCTGTTTGGTTCGTAGTCAAAATCGGAATCGGAATTGGAATGGTCCATTCCCATAATCTGTTTAGTTTAGACAGGAATGAGAATGGGAATTAAAGGAGGGGTAGGGAATGGCCATTCCCTCAAATGGGGGAATGCCATTCCAGCAGGAATGGGAATGGTATTCTGATTCCACCCAACCAAACAATTGAAATTAGAATAGCCCATTCCAATTTTGATTTCAGACCCCTATTCCCATGAACCAAACAGGTTCTAAGATCCATATATAATATAACGGTTTGATTGGTTTACAATTGAATTAAAATTGGTCAGAACCAGAATCAGAATTGGAATGGTCTATTCCCATAGTCAATTTGGTTTCAGACAAGAATCGGAATATAATGGGAATTAGAAGCAGGTAGAATGAGATTTCATTCCTTAAGGGAGGAGGAGGGAATGGTCATTCCCTCAAATGAGAGAATACCATTCCACCGGGAATGGGAATGGAATTCTATTCCACCCAATCAAATAGTTGGAATCAAAATAACCCATTTCCAGATCCCTATTCTTGCTAAACCAAACAGGCCCTGAGATACTGATTGACAGTCTGGATTACAAAAACGGATGAACACCTTATAATCCGATCTTTAAATATGAGATGGATATTGCAGTGAATGAATATGGGAAAATCAAAGGGAAAAAAGAAAAAGAAAGCTCGTTGTACGCTGTTAAACAAAAACATATATAGGCCGGGTGGTACCTGATAAGGACACAACGTCTGTGAGGTTGAGGCCTACAGCAGCAAACTTTGCAGTGATTTCATCAACCGATTCAAATGGAGAAGGAAGACCATTATTGGCCCCTGTCTGGTTTGCTACCAAGCCATCCCTTCGCCCTAGAAGAACTTTCCATGAAGGTCCTCCACTCTGCAAATTAATCAGAGTTCAATCTGTAAATTACAGATTGATATCTTCTTCAATCTGTAATTCTCTCTCTCTCTCTAGTTATATATATCTTATTATCATTGCTAGCCTCAAAGAATCATTCAATCTAAAAGCTTAAGTTGTTAAGTGAGTCTTTTGATAAGTTGATATTTTCTAATGCGCCCCTTCACATGAAATTATGAAAGCCCATTAGGCTTTGAAATATGAACAAGTACAGGCTCGCCCATACCTTGTGCTGAAACTTAATTAATTATAATGGGAGTAATGAGAATCAAACACTAGAACACTTGGTCAAAATGACTCTGATACCATCTCAAATTAAATGATGTAATATGATGATAATATGCAAATAGATATAAAGAAAAAAGACATGAAATATATATGAACATGTAAAAAAAATGTAGATATACGTACTAAGAGAATGGAATCTCTTGCGGCTATAGCTAGTATATCAGCACATGATACCACTCCAGGGCATTCACTCTCTACGGCACTCTTAATTGTATCAATAACATCAAATCCTCTTGCTGAGTTTAAGTTGGGAACTGCTAATTTCTCACTATCACTTCCATCCAAGAGAACAGATGCATCACATCCCTGTAAGTATATATACGAGTATGAATATAAGAAGAAGAAGAAGAAGAAGAAGTTGATAGGCGATACCATATTGAAGCAAATGATGGTGGCCATGACCATGACCATGAGTAGAGGAACCAAAGTACTTATTAGCAAAGAAAACTTGAAAAACAAATTAAGTCAAATTATCTACTAAAGAAGACACACTCAAAAGAATGTGCCCCTTTTAACTTTTAGACACCACCAAGGAAACCTTTTGACTTCAGCTAGAGCTTACATGGTGTGTTACTTTGTGCAACCTTTGCAACACGTTAAATAGCTAACGAAAAAGTTTTTTAATTAATTAATTAATTAATTAAATCTCTTGTTGTAGATGAGATAATTTGGTCACATGCAGAGAAAACCATTTAGCTAGGGCAAAACCCATTAAAAAAAAGTGACCTGTTACAAGTTGATGAAACCATAAGAACTAAGGATAGATGAAAAGGATGACTTCGATGAAAGTAATAAGATATGATTTAAGTACTCATAACTTAAACAACAAAAAAGGAAAGTGTTAAATATTGCACTCACCAGGATTCATGTAACTGACTCCATATAGATAGAACAAGGCTTAGATGATGATGATGATGGTGAATGTATATGCATAAATGCCTCATGCATGGGAAGAATATTGTCATATATGTATGCATCATAAAGCCCATTTTAAGTTACAAACTCACATTTACAAAGCAATCATGGAAGTGAAGTCGAAGCAAAGAAGCTGCCATTCGCATTTCATTCATGATAGCTGTATTGACCTGTTTCCGAACAATCTTAAGCAGATTTGGGCATGTTGAGTTATAGAAATCAGAGCTTAATTGGGACTTCACCGCCACACCTAAATGCATAAGCAGTACTACTACTACAAGCAAAGCTCGGCCACTGATGAAACTGTTCCAACTCCTCATGCTCGTTCGTTGCTTATTGACTTTCCAACAAAGAGAACAAAATGCAGAGATGTAATTAAAAGCTGAAACGAAGAGACGACCCAAGTCAATAATATCGATGTGTTGCGATCAACATCCTTCGACGAGGATGTATTTATAACCAAAACTGCACTACTTGATGGAATTAATACTTTTTATTAAATTAATGTTATATTAAGCCGTCCCACTTCTGAGAAGATCAGTGCTGTGAGGTGTGGCGGCCGCTGTGGATGGATATATGGTATTTCACTATTTTGGCTTTATTTGAAGCACAAACTTCACTAAGCCACGTAGCTTTAGCGGAAAGCTAAGTGATTCGACACCCAGGATAATTGAGAGAGATTGGTGACGATATAATCGTTATCAGATCGATCTTGATAGTAGCATCACCCATGCAAATTCTCAAGTGCATGAACCACACAGCACACTGAGAATGAGAAGGGCATCAGGGATCACTACTAGTGCTTACAGCTTACAGGATGGAAAAGCTAAGGTACGTAGCTTTTTCTTACCACCTTGCGTGCACGCTTTTGACATCATTGGCTTTGTGTGTTTTATTAATTAATGTGATGTATTGTTCTTGATTTATTAAACCTGATTGTTAATTAATGGACTTCGCCAAAATGTCCAACAATTCTTGACCCGTCTGTGGGAGTTTTGTGAATGAACACATGAGAGAGAGAGAGAGAGTGAGAGAGAATTCAGTGGATAAAACTTATCAGAAGTTAATCACCTATCTTCTATAAATAAGCCTACTGTAGTGTCAATGGATTTGAGTTGAACAGAGAAGTGCTTAGCCTAGTTCAACTTTGGTTTGGGTAGAAGAAAAGCGTTTAGATCTAAGCCCTAGCCTGGCTCAAAATAGTTGGCTAGATGGGATTGGCCGACCCTAATGGCCTAGTCAAAACCAGGTCATGTTGCAAGTTCTTGGTTAGTTAAAATCATGTATGGTTTTAAAAATCGACCTGGAAATGAAACCACTTCGACCACCAATTTCAAATGGCCTGATCATCGTCAAACGTTTCTTGGGTCTAAAATTGGACTCCAGAGTCATGACCAACTCCCAAGTCAAATAATGGTCCAACCGTCTGCTCTAGTCTTATTTTCAAAAACATGGTTTGAACTTTAATTTGAGAACAAGATCATATTGATCCGGTTCGATCTTGAGAAGTGCCCAATCATGAACCCCCTCAAATAAGGGTGTCAATGGACCGGTTTTGGATTGGACACTGTTCAATACTCCAAAATCAATTTGGATGGATTAGATGAACCAACAAGATATATTGGATTAGACCAATCCGGTCCATAATATTTATTAGGTTGGATTGGACCTGGACTGCCCATAACAAATTTATATTGGATTGGGTTAGATTAAGCCAATATCTAATCCATTGATATAAGATAAGAATATATATATTAATGGACTGGGTTTGGATTGAAACCAATCTAGATCAAAATGAATTTGAACAGATTGAACAGCCAACACATTAAATTAGATCAATCCAAATTGATCCAAACATTCATGGATTGAATTAGACCTGATCCATTTATAATGGACTCACATTGGACTGAAACGGATTGGACCAAATCCAGTCTAATTGATACCCTTACCCTCAAAGTTGGAATAGTGGTCCACCAAACAATTCCAATGAAGGAAAACCAGGTGGCTTAGAGTGAGTTGGCTGGTTGGAAATTGCAGTATGGACCACTTTATATAATAAATCTGACCAGTCTCACCACTAAGATATTTATGAGGAGTGAGTAGGAATGCACTTCTTCCCGTCGTTTAGTATAGCTTTTTCTTCCACCGCCTAGTTTAATTCTAGCACAAATAGTTCAGGGCTGTTATAGATATCCTCTCTTTGGGTTTTTATTTATTTATTTATTTTGTTAGGATTGCTGGTAGCTTTTTGTTCTTGTTTTTTTTTTTTTCCCTAGCCCTTTATCCTCGTGCGTTTATTCTTTGTTTTTCTTTTTTAATTAATAAATTTTTATTTTATTACAGAAAGAATGGATATCTTCCTAGGGTTTCTCACAATTTAGTGGCTCCATTGTACATAAATGACAACATAAGTGACCGTAGGCATTGAACATGTGTTTAATTATATTCAACACGACACCACCCTTTATACTGATCCTTCATCTAATGGTCAAATTTAAAAATAAATGATTCTTATAATTGGCTTATTTAGATGCAAATCTAATGGATCTAAAAGTATAGAATCACAAAAAAAAAAATGTTTTGGGGGAAGGGTAGTAGGAGTGGATTCAAGCTGAGCCGAGCCGAATATATGGCTATTCGAGCTCAGCTCACAGGAATAGTATCAGGCTCGAGTTTGAGTTCGAATTCAATTTGAGCTAGTGACTTGAACTTGAGCTCAGCTCGGTTCATAGCTTACAAGTATAAGCTTGGCTCAAATCAAGCTTGACTATAAGTCAAGTTTTTTTTTTTAAAATAAAAATTATATGTATAAAATTATTATTTTTTATTTTTTAGACAAAAAAATAAGAATTATAAAAATTATTTACTATTATACATAAAAAATAAAAATACTATATTAATAAAAATATTATTATATATTATAAATTTATTTATTATATATGTATGTATGTATGTATGTATGTATATAGAAAAAATTATTTATTTAATACTAAGCTCACGAGCCTCATAAGCTAAGCTTCACTAGGCTCAAGCTCAGCTTGATTAGTAAATATGCCTATATATTGGGCTCAAATTCAATTCGAAGCTTGGTTTAAGCTGAACCGAGCCGAGATCGAATAGCTCGTGAAAGGTTCAGCTCGTGGCCACCCTTATTTGCTAGTATGCATGTGATGCATCAAATCTTTATGCTTCCATGTAAGATGCCACCAACTAAGAAGACTGGTCATAGATTGTTCTTATGGACTCATCACCAATGGACTTCTAACACCCATTGGTTTATATTTGTAGAAGAAACATTTTGACAGATTCAATCGAAAAGAAAAGTCACATTTAAACTCAAAACATAGGTGACACTAATGTAGCAACATTTCAAGTAGAAACAGACAATACCAAACAATACCATTATCATTAATCTAGAAATAAAAGTTTAGAATCATCACAAAGGTGCTAATTTTAGAGTGATCCTTGTGTATGACCTAACATTCACCTAATAAAGGGAAAAAATGGTCGGGAAACGAAAAACAGGTTAATTGCTTAAACATACCCACTTCATGCATTCAATCCTTTGATTCTTCTGAGTAGTAGGAAATTAAGGCTGGTAGATTTTTTTTATCTTAATGCATTGATTATGACAGATTTGAGGGGGAAGAGTGTCAGCACCCAATTTTTGCTTAGTTCGTTGCCTAAACCTCCAAATTACACTTAATGCCTGATCAAACCTTTCATATCTCTCTAAAACACCCAAAAATCCCAACTTTTAGCCCCAAAGCCCCTAAATTCACCATTAAATCCATCCAATAACAATCCAATGGCCTTGATAGATCCCCATTTACACCTCAATCCTCAAATCAGACACCACCATTAAACTTAAGACCTCCCAAAATACCTACCCAACAAATTTCAGCTCAAAATTCATTCATTTACCCTCTCATCAAATGAAGATTCCATTTTGACCCCTCTTGTTAGCCTAAAACAACTACAACCTAGATCCCCTTGATCGTAATACATCCAAACCAATCAAACCACATCATTAAAATTGAGATACATCAAAACACATGTCCCTAAAGTTTTAACCCAAGATTCTCATGTTTGCCCTTTTATCCAACCAAGATTATATTCCAAAACATCCTATTGACTCAAATTCCTATGATCTTGACCCTCCAAGACTAATTAGACATCACCATCAGATCTTTAACACCTCCAAATACCTATCTGTAAATTTCATCCCAGGATACCTTTGTTTACCCCTACATGGCACCTCAATTATGTTTTGAGACTCTAGATTGACCGGATTTCAAATCTGGGCCCAGATGGCCCAATCTGATCTACCAATCAAA
Organism: Nelumbo lutea; assembly: GCF_056320005.1. Taxonomy (NCBI): domain Eukaryota; kingdom Viridiplantae; phylum Streptophyta; class Magnoliopsida; order Proteales; family Nelumbonaceae; genus Nelumbo; species Nelumbo lutea. Next base: position 111,237,528 of record NC_142685.1, on the reverse strand, counting down.
TCAGCACTCCAAAAACCCCATCCTACTAATCAACTTGGTACATGTAGAAACCCCATCCTACCAAATTTCAGTAAAAAATACCCCAGATTCATTTTTGCCCAATCTTATTAACCCATACATTAAATCCTAACTATCCATCCAGGAACCCCCAGTCTGATCCCCTTAGACCCAGTTCAATCAAAAATACCCTGGTTTTTGAAATTATAAAAAACCCACCAAAACCATAAATTACCAAAATTCCCCTTCCCATTATAAAATCTAATCTATAATTCTTATTTAGCCTAATTCGAAAGAAGGCACTATTCATCTTCTTCTTCGAACTAAAAAGAGGCGACGAAGGTGGTGAAGAATCTGAGCTCCTTTCCTATTTTCTCTTTCTCACTCTATCTCGTCTCTTTTTTTCTCTTCCCTTTCTCTTTCTTTCTTCCTTTTCTTCCCCTTCTTCCTCCTCCCCCTTTACCTTGTTCTTGGTTGATTGAGATCACGGCCACTACTGCGGCTTCCAATAATGATGGCGGATCTCCTCTCTTCTTCTTCTTCTTCTCCCACCATTGGATCTACCAAAATCCTAATGAGACATTGTTCGTCTTCTTCCTCCCAACAAGCACAACGGCAGCAGAATGATTGATTCAACACTTGGGCTTCCCTAACCTATCGTTAAGCCATTGTTTTGTTCATCGGCTGAGTAGAATCATCAATGATAGCCATTGCCTAAGTTGTTCCATCCTTACCACATCTTAGAGCAAGATCCATATTGGAAGATCGCCCTCCCCAATTGTTTCTATTGCAAGTCGACATCACCATTTTCGTTCATCAAGATAGTCAGAAATGAAGAAAATTGTGTCTCCTTGCTTTATTACCAAATAAACTTTATCTTCTCTTCCGTTGTATTTAGTTCTTTTTTTCATGTTTTTCCTTGCTTTATTACCCTTATATTTTTCAAAGAAATGATCGAAATCTCATTGAAGAAGGTAGACAGAGCTGGTGATGAAGCTCTGCCGAATCAATCCAGTATCTATTTCTTTATGGATCTGAGTGGACCGCTTTTTCCTTCTCACAGAATGGTGCCAAACTGCACCATCCACTGAGAAGAAGAAGAAAAGGAAATGATGTTTTACTGATGAAAATATAATTCTCCTAATTTATCATCAAGGCAGCTATTTATAGAAGAAGAGGCTCATTATGCATGTTACATGATAATGATTGCCTGGAAAGAAAAATAATGATAATGGCCAATGATTAGCTCTACAAAAGGTCTAAGCGGTTAGATGACGATGTGGTGTGTTCATGTAGTTCACATCCTCTATAGCTCGAGCAGTATGGAGTCTACCCATTGGTTGGCCCATGCCCATGAAGAACGGGCTAGACCGGGTTCGAAGTTGGGATGTGTATCACTCCTCCCCACCTTGGGTTGGGCCTTGTCTTCAAGGTGATGTCCAGCAAACTAATTGTAGATGTTTTCCCAAATCTTCCCAAGTTGCAGTTGCCTCTGATGTCCCCTCCTACTGAATTAAAACTTTGGTTATAGCTTTTTCGGCTCTCTTAATCATACATATATCTAGAAGGGCAAAGGGATGGGTTTAAGTACTCCTGTCTTTGAGAGGGGAGGTAGAGTGGGGCTGGAAATATGTTGGGGTCCCAATTTCTTCTTCAGCCAACTGACATGAAACACTGGGTGAAGCCTACATTCCGGTAGATGTAGTTTGTAGGCTACTATGTCGATCCTCTAAAGCACCTTAAAGGGCCCATAGTATCGAGCTAATAATTTCTATGATTTGTGGGCTGCAATGGTAGACTGTCTGTATGGTTGTAGTCGAAGAAATACCCAGTCACCTTCTTCAAAAATTCTTTCAATGTGATGTTTATCAACCAGTTTCTTCATCCTATACTGGGAAATTTGGAGGTGATATTTTAAACCCATTAGGATATTTTTCTCTCTGAGTTCCATATCTATTGACTGAACTCTAGTTGTTCCCAAGACATAGGATAAGAGGGTGGGAGGGGTGTACCATATACTAACTAATATGGCATGCTCTATGCTACAGTATGGAAGGTGGTATTGTACCATCATTCTGTGAGTGAGAGCCATTTCACCCATTGATGTGGCTGACTACTAGTAAAGCAGTGCAAATAGGTCTCAAGTGTGCAGTTAAGAACCTCCATCCGTCCATCCATTTGAGGGTGGTAGGCTGTACTCATCTTGAGCTAGGTTCCCTATAGCCTAAAATGCTCCTTCCATTAATTGCTAGTGAAGACTAGGTCTCGATCACTCACAATCAAGAGGGGCATGCCATGTAATTTAAAGATCCCGTCAAGGGAATACTTGAGCTACCTCCCAGGCTGAATATGGGTGGGCTAACGCAGTCGATCCACTAGTACAAAGATGACAAATTTTTTGTTCCAGAGGGGTGGGAAGGTTCTCTATTTTGTTCCTCTGACACATGTCACATTCACAGATCCACTACTTTACCTTTTTCTTGTATCCCTTCCAATAGCAAATTCCCTTTAGCCATTACATAGTGTTGTAATACCCTATGTGTCCCCCCATAGGGGAGGCATGAGCTTCCTCGGCTCAACACTACACGTCCCTTCTATTAAATCATGCCCTGCTTAAACTCGTACTTGGGCCCTAGCCTCTTTCTTGCAACAATGGTCTCTTGGATTTTTTTTTTTATTTTTTTACTTTTTAGTTTTGGATTAAGTGTGGTCTCCCATTTCAAGCCTCAAGCCTCAATCCAGCTAGAAATGGGCTTAGAGATGGCTCGTAGCTCTTCTTCACCCTTCCTCCATAGAGCATCTGCTAGTGCATTTTCTTTTCCTTTCCTATACCAAATTTCAAATTCATATCCCAGGAGTTTACTAATTAGTCTTTGTTGGAAAGGGGTGTGAAGTTTTTGCTCTATCAAAAATCTCAAACTTTGATGATCAGTTGGTACAAAGAACTTATTCCCCAAAATATAAGGCCTCCACTTTTGAATTGCTAGCACCATGGCCAGTAATTCCTTGTCATAGGTAGAGAGATGCAAATTCCGGCCTTGTAGTCCCTTGTTGTAATAGGCAATAGGTCATCCATTCTGGGTTACACAGCCCCCACACCACGCCCGTTGGCATCTCACTCAATAGTAAATGGGCTATTAAAATTGGGTAAGCCCAACATCGGAGTGGTGGCCATAGCTTGGTTAAGAGTTTGAAAGGCTTGTTTTGCCTATTCGCTCCAACCCTAATCATCATTCTTCAAAATTTGTGTAAATGGTTGAGCTTTCAGCCCGTACCCTTCTATGAACTTTTGATAGCAACTGATTAGTTCCCTCTTGAGTTTTGGGTCTAGGCCATGGTTGCATACTCTAAATTTTCTCTGAGTCCACACTAACTCCTTCCTTGGAGATGACATGACCAAGGTAGTCAATGCTCTCTATTGCAAACTTCACTTAATTTTCTTGGCAAACAACTGGTGTTAGCGTAATAATTGTAATACCACTCGTAAATGCTCCAAGTGATCGTCTATTGACTTACTTTAGATTAAAATATTGTAAAAAAAAAAAAAAAAACTAAGATATGAACTTTCTCAAGTGGTCCCAAAAATTGTCATTCATGAGTGCCTGGAACGAGGAGGGTGCATTGCTTAATCTGAAGGGCATCACAGGATACTCGTAATGTCCTTCAATAGTGTGAAAAGACAGTTTTGTATTCATCTCCTTCCCGAATTCGGATCTGATGATACCCAAATCTGAGATCTATTTTGGAGAAGGTAGTTGCACCATAGAACTCATCTAGCAACTCATCCACCATGGGAATAGGGATCCTATCCTTGATCACTACTCTGTTCAGGGCTCGATAGTCTACATAAAGTCTCCATCCACCATCCTTTTTTTACTAGGAGAACGAGGGCCGAAAATGGGTTGTTGTTGGGCCTTATTACCCCTTCCTATAGCATTCCCCTAATGATCTTTTCGACCTCTCCCTTTTGGTATTGGGAATATCTGTAAGGTTGTACATTAATGGGGTTGTTTCCTTCTATAAGGGTAATGGCATAGTCGCAATTTCTTTTTGGGGGTACCTTGGGCTCACACACCCGATTAGCACTACTTGAAAGTACTTTTATGAAAGTACTTTTACGAAAGCACCTTTATAAAAATACTTTTATGAAAGCACTTTTACAAAGTATTTTTATGAAAACACTTTTAAGAAAGTATTATTTATAAAAATGTATTTTGTAAAAATGCTTTCATAAAAGTGCTTTTGTAAAATGTTTTCATAAAAGTACTTTCTTAAAAGTGCTTTCAATGGGTATATTTTGAAAATTTGAAAGAAAATGAAGAACAAAATTGTCACAAATGCTTATGTAAGTGCTTATTGGAGAAAAATACTACCAAACATCCAATACAAAATAAGTGTTTATTAAAAAAAAAAACACTTGAAAAAGTTGAATGCCAAATACAAAACACAAATAAATATTTATTTGAATTTAACTTAAACACTCCCAAACATAGCCTAAATACACATATTAGGACAGTGTTTTTCAGTATTCTTAAATAAAGAGAGAAGTGAGAGGGAGAGAGCATTGGGTTCAACAAGTGGATTGATAAGTTGTTTACCCACCTACAGAAGGATATCAGTTACATGGAATAACTGATACTCCTACACATCCTGAATGATATGAATGCACTCTATAGAGGGACAATTCAATGTAGGCATTGCAATCAATTTACTGGTTGACCGACTTACCCGCACTAAATACCAGCAAATGAACAGCGCCTTCAAGGTAAATAAGGTCATTCTTTGGAATAGCCATGAGATAAGAGGTTTTCATGTAGATTCCTTTTTCTTTTTGAGGGAATCAAGGCACCCTAGCTGCTAACAACATTTAGTTGGAATGTGTAAATGTCGACTCAGGTGTAATATAGTTCCAGCTTAATTCCGATCATCCAAATTTCCAAACCACTCTTTTGGGCTTAATTGGGCCTGTTTCCTACTTTGGCAATACATTAACTCCTGCCAAAAGAAGAAACCAGATTCAGTCAGTGCAAGGTCTACTCCAATAATCTTTATAGCTTTGTATTGGGAATATCTCCTCATGAAATAAAATACAGAAGGTTCCCAATGTAAGGCTGTAAAAGATGTTAGAACAGTATTTGAACGGGTGCTGCACTGACTGAAGCCGATCTCCCAAAAGAAACAGAAAGAGATCTAGAGAGAGGTCTGGATATGCTACCAACAAGATGCTACCAATATTGCTTCCAACATGATTTGTATTCACACGTCTCAACACCAATGTAAGTATCACTCCATCAATGTCAACATACAAATACAAAACATGTTTGAGATGTGCATTGCCTGAGATCACATTGGAAGCTGTGTTGGTAGTGTCTTGTTGGTAATGGGCATGGGCTGGAGTGAGAGAGAACCAACGAGACAGCAGCATATAATCGGGTCTTATTGGGTTAGATACAATAGTTCTGATTATGGCCCCATGGGTGTCTAGTTTGGAACTGGTTCTGCACAATAACAAGGGGTTATACAAGGGGAGTAGCCCATAAACACTCCCAATTCAGGTGCAGACGGGATTCGATTCCAAGTCTCCACTATAATCAACAGAAGACCTTACCAACCAGCCAGTTGACACTTTACATCCTATGTAGTGCTGTCATGCAAGATCCAAATTCTTATCTTCTGAAACTCTCCAAACTAGTCATGTTTACAGTTTCTTTATCCATAACAGCTCCATATATCATCATGCATTCTCTCAAGCTAATGCCTCTTGAATATTACTAAATCAAGCACAAATTCTTCCATTAGGCTTTGATTGTTTGCAGTGCAAATCTGAACCAAATGCAAATTTTGCATCTATTTCTTTATAATTACAATTTGAACTCTTATCTGATCTAAAATTCGTACTATGTCTCATTTGCACTCATTGGCAGTGCAGTTGTACACCTTCCTCAGTGGAGAATGCATCATATTGGTTTTTACCTCACTCTGAAACACATAACCCTCCTCTTACCTCCCTTCTCTGAAACACATAAATTTACTTCTCACGAATAAACAGGATAAAGTAAGGGCAAAATATAGTGCAACTACTGCACCATGCAATGAAAGACGTGAACCAATATAAAAGGATACATCACACCTAACATCTTTAACATTGTTAAAGTCTTAAGTCCAGATCGTAAGTATATGTTGTGAAAGTGAAAAATAAATTTTGGTTAATGTGAATCAATGAAAAGTAAATGGATTATATAACATCTTTATACGGATTGATTGAAACCTTGATCCTAATTAGACTTATATTAATGCGGCGGACTAGTTGGCACGTAAAGCTCTATCTCATACATTGAATTCTCGCTCACGTTCTACCTCCAGGTTTAGGTTCCGTTTGGTGCATCTTTTTGTATAGGCTGTTAGTTTTTTAGAAGATTGGAAATCCGTATTTTGGTCTTTTCTTGTTTGACTGAGAAAAGATCTAGCCACTGAAAGCCGCAGCCCTAAAAAGATGCGGGAAGTCCATTTTGAGAATTTTTAAATGGAATTTTTCATATTTTTCAATTCGTCTTTATACGAATGCATTTTGTCAAAACTTCCAAAAGATCTTTCAAAAAAAGTTTGTCAAGCGGCCCCTTGTTTTTCATTTGTTTGAATGATGCAAGGGGCCGAGTGACCCCGTCTTCTCTAGTTCCTCCTTTTTAACCAAAATAAAGAAAAACTGTTTTACTTGCAACCCTACAAATACAACCTGATTAACAGTTTAACACCGTCACATAGAGTGGATTATGAGATTTCGATTCAGTAAAGAGCATCTTACATGCGTAGGGTGCTTGGCTCCTTGCATAACGTCAGATTAGAATCTCCATTAGGCATCAATCCACTGTCTGAATGAAGCAAACCATAGGGGATTGAGAATACTCGAGTTCGTCTCTTTTTGTTTTTTGATGGTGAGTGTGGGCCAAAACCAAAGCTGTTTTTAATGTGTAGATACGAGACGCTGAGGCCTGTGGGCCGCAAATAGATGGGTCGGGTTCAAATAGAAGCTTAACCCATGGACCAAAAGATCCAATTATGTCTGCTGAACCCACTTAACAAAAGATCCAATCAAATTCCAACGGCTTCAGCGGGTCAGTTTAGTCACTGCACCCTCTGCGGGTGTTTTATTGCTGTGAAACATAAATACACCCATGACCATCCATACATCATGTAAAATGACTAGAATGTCCTCTTGTTGATGCTGTCGTTCTTCGGTTGGCATACTCCCTTTAGCAAGGGCAAGGCACTCTTTCCAACTTGCTAAGAGTTTTTATTAAGGGTCATTTATTAAAACACCTCTTAAGTTTTATGGATTACTAAAACATATTATATAGTATGCATTTTATTAAAACATCTTCTATAGTTTTGCAGTTGATTTACTTAATCAACCTTCCATTAGATGATAGTAGGGGGTAGATTCACATTGAACAGAGTTGAATATCTACCTATTTGAGTTCGACTTGCCAAAACAATGTTAGGCCTGAGTTCGAGCTCGAGCTCAGTTCTAGCTAGAGACTTGAACTTGAATTCGGCTTGGCTTAAAAATACACAAGTTCGAGTTCGACTATGAGCCAAGCTTCCCATGAAAAATAAAAATTAAACATATAAAAATTTTTTTGTCATACATATGAAAAATAAAAATATTATATATAATATTTATTATTATACATATAAAAGTAAAAAAATATATAAATTATTTTTATTTTACATACAAAAAAATAAGACTTGTAAAAATTATTTATTATTATACATAAAAATAAGAATATTATTGTACATTTGAATAAATTTAATCAAAAGAAAATAAAAATGAAAATATCATTTTTACCTCTAATAAGGCACAATCAACCACTCTATTTTCTCTATTTAGTTCATTTTGTTTTATGTACAAAGAAGTGTTAGGGGTATTTTTGGAATAAAAAATCATGGGCTCATGCTCTTAAATATTTTCCACTTAATTTAAGTGATCATGTCACTATTTTTAGACGGAAAAACAAAAACTTCTTAACGAAAGATCGATTAAGTAAATAAATTGCAACTACATGGGTGTTTTTAGAAAAATAAAAACTAAAAGTAGGTTATCTATACAAAAACTATAAAATGGATTTAAATAAATATGTGAAACTACAGGATGTGTTCTAATAAATGATCATTCTATTAAATTTTAGATTCATAAATCAAAATAAAATAGAAAAAATAAAAGAGAGAGAGAGCGCACCTCCTCGGTATCTCCTTCTCTTTGATGGAAAGATAAAAGAGAGAGAGAGCGCACCACGCACTCCCCCTCTGACCCATTGCGGGCTATCCCATCATCCCAATCCCATCCCCCTAGTCCCTACCTATCCCATCGCTTTTTGGTATTTCCGGTTATCTCCACCCTGGCACCCTCCGTACTTCTCGCTCAACGTTAAAATCCAGCCTACCCCGGTAGCCGGTCATCCTAAAGCAGGACCTCTGCTTGTGCGTGCGTGCTGTGCGTGTGGTGGTGCAACAAATAAAAGTAAGAGAGAGAAAGACAGCATTGGAGAGAGACTCCTGCTATTGCTTTCTACTATCTACTGGGGGATTTGCACCTTTCTCTCCCTTTGCCGAAATCCCAACTGCAAAATCTTCTCCCTCCGCCGGTCTGTCCTCTTTTCTCCTCGTCCACTCCAAACCAATTCGTCCGATCGTCTGAATCGATGAGGATCAGAAAGCGATCTGTGCCGCTGCCTTTCACTTCCCTGTGCCCCGTCAGTCTACCAGATCCCCAAGTCCCCATGCTACCACTACCAGCAGAGGCACAACGGGAGCAAAACGCCCAGGCACGACGAGATGCTGCAGCCATGGAGGGAGAGAGAGAAACAATGGGGTTGCACCCAAATGAAGATCGCTCCCCAGAAGCAGAGAACGTCCATCTGAATCGGCTTCCAAGTTCCCCCAATCAAACCCTGTCGGAGGTGGTGGCGGTGAAGGAGGAAGAGAATCGACCCCGCTCAGAGTTGCAACTGGTAATGAAAAGGAGAAGGGGTGGTTGGATTTGCTCCGATTCCGCCGATAGACAACACCAGCAAACCAAGAAAGAATATTGCATGCGCCCCATTAATGGAACCCCGGTCAACGAGGTAAAGGGCTGTGGAACTGTTGCCTCCTCCTCCTCCTCCTCCTCCTTTGTTTTCTTTTCCCTTCTCTAATGATTTTTCCGGAGCTGCACCATTTTGCTTCTCTTGATTTTAATCCATGCTTATTCGGCTCAAATCGGTGGCTTTCCCCTCTTTCTCTCTCTTTCTCGCCACTGGTGCAACTTCCTAGTTATGGGGTTCCTTGATTTTATGTTTCTCAAGTCTCAGCGGGTTCTGTGCAGGAAATCGATCTTCAAAGAGAAGAGAAGAAAGATGGAAGAAGTTGGAGCTCTGAGATTAACACTATCAGGTAAAAATAACTTCACCTGTTTCCTCTCGTTTTTCTCAGCAAATCTCACATTTCCATGGTTAAAAAAAACAAAGGAAAGTACAGTCAGGAGAACCAGGAGTCTTAATTTACCACAACCCAGATATATTAAAGTGAAATGAATACACTGTTCACGCCTCCTCCCATTACCCAGCCGTCTCTCTCTCCCTCCCTCTCTCATCTTAGAAAGGGAAACGGACCTTTCATTGGAATAATCTTTGCTTTTATGTGCACTCATTTGATGTTGCTTTCTGATTATCCGTCTGTTTATGGGGTTGTGGATCTTCGCTCACTTGATTAATCTTTAGAAAGGGAAGTAGTTTGGGTTCAGAAGCCGGTGATGGAATTTCGCTGCTTCCATCTTCCTCCGATCAAGGTAAGGATCTAGCTAGAGCTACTCATGAAAGAAACACCAGAATACTTCTTCAGGAGTTAGCACATTACGACTCTTGTTTTTTGTTGCACCGTAGAGGTTGGGAGATGGTGTGAGGGAGAGAAAGCGTTTCCACTGAAGAAGAGAAGAGGGAGACTCGGACGAACAGCAGGCGACGGAACGATAATGGAGAACGAGAATAAGATGAAGGCTACTAACCTGAAAACCAAGACGAACAAGAAATGGGCTAAGCTAGAAGACGAAGATGATGAAGAAGAAGCAGAAGATCAAGAAGAACAAGAACAAGGAACAATACCGAAGCAGCAAGGAGTCAATGGTAATAACAATACTAACGTGAAGAAGAGAGGGAGTGGTGGTGGGGTGATAATGGAGGGCTCGAGGTGCAGTCGTGTTAATGGGAGGGGATGGCGTTGCTGCCAACAAACACTCGTCGGTTACTCTTTGTGCGAGCACCACTTGGGTAAAGGAAGACTTAGAAGCATGAGCAGCGTCCGCGGCCGTGCCTCCGCCGGTGCTAAGAAAGGACGACCGTCGTCATCGTCGGCAGAGAAACAATCGGATGAGACCTTGCCAGGTGATGGGGAGGTCGAAGATTATGAAAAGCCATTGATGATCACAAAGAAAAGAAAGAAGATCGGTGTGGTTAAAGCTCGATCCATAAGCAGCTTGCTTGGCCAAACACAAAACTGAACAATTCATGGTTGTGAAGCTAATGCATAAGTAAATACTTGATCTAGTATCTCTGTACTATTCTGTTTTCCTTCTCTTTCTGTCCAATGCATTTCGTTTTCTCTTTTCTTTCTGGGTGTGAAGAAGGAGAAAGAGAGATCTTTTTTCAAATTTTTTAAGACGATTACAGTTAGATCGGAAGAGGAGATAGACAATGTTTAGTTTAATCCAGTCACCGATTAATAGATGGTTGGTTAGACTGATGGGTTTTCGTTTTCTCTTTTCTTTCTGGGTGTGAAGAAGGAGAAAGAGAGATCTTTTTTCAAATTTTTTAAGACGATTACAGTTAGATCGGAAGAGGAGATAGACAATGTTTAGTTTAATCCAGTCACCGATTAATAGATGGTTGGTTAGACTGATGGGTTTTCAAGGATTCAACCGATCAAGGGAAACTCAAATTGGATACAATTAATTGTTTGTATGGATAAGAATATTTGTTGACCTTGTGTGTGTATGGCAGTGGTGTAGGCGGAGCCCATGCTATCAACAAAGATGGTGGTGGTGGTCCTGGGGGTGGGGGGTGGATTGATGTGGGCATAGTTTTTTTCATGAATTTCGACAAAAAGATGGTGTGCATAATAAAGTTGTGATCAGATGTTGCTATTGCAACCTTAATGGTGCATGTGGTTGTTGCATTACATCCCAATCAAGATGTCTGATGCCCTTCTGCATCCTGATCATTGTTTCATATGTGGTCAGAATTTTTGGTTTCAGACACAGTTAAGCAACTGACATTTGAATGTGTTGGACCACAAGGTAATTACGGGCGCTCACTGTTCATGGGCCAGCCGGTGGGAGCTCTCGGTCCAGTCTACGGTTCGGTTTGTTTGTTGAAGATAGGCCTATCGCCTATTGCTTTGACAAGCCCAAGGGAGGCCTTCATAGTTCATACTATGGCCTGGACCAATTTTAGCTCCTTTTTCTTGGGATTCTTCACCTTAGTCCCTCTGAGCTATTCTCATTTGCTTTGTTCAGCAAAATTATTTGGATTCAATTGGAATTCATATGGATTTTAGGGTCTGTTTGGTTCACAGTTGGAACGGGTTCTCATTCCCATGCCATCCCACCCAACCAAACAGTTGGAATGGAAATGGATATGGACCCCTATTCCTGCAAACTAAACGCGCCCTTAGATATGGTATTATTAACTTATGCAAGCAACGATGGCCAAGGAATGTATGTATTTTCAGGCCTAGAGTGCAGGGCCTGCAGGCTAGGCTAGGCTAAACTGGCCCAGGCAGCTCTATGATCATCTCTACATATAATCCAATCAATAAATTAAACTAAAATTTAACCTGTGTCTCTTTAGGCACTGTTTGGTTGCAGTGCAAATGGACTGAGTGTAAATTCTGGTTTCATCTCTCTTTTGGATTTAATCTTGTTTTGTTTGTTTGCAAGAAGTAAAATGGTGCAGCTCCTATTTATATGAAAGAGAAATGAGACAAGAGGAAGGTAATTTATTTGGGAGACTACAATAAGAAGTTAATTGACTTAGTTTTGGATCACGTAAGAGTGCAAATCATGGTCACAAACAAACAGGTACAAAACCGAACTGGGTGCAAAATTTGTTTTCTGTTCAGATTCGCATTGTAGACAAATGCAGCCTTCATAAATAGGTGTCATTCAAACTAATTTTACTAATAAATATAATACTTGAAGAGCCTCTCATGATGCACGGGCTGTTGTTGAAAAGATGCGCATGTTAAATTCAATTTCTTAACTGAATTAGTTGTAAGTGAGCTTAATTAAATAGTCCCATATGCAATTTTTTTTAATTTTTAAAAATTGAAAAAAAAAAACACAAAATTCTAAAAGGATTTGCAAGAAATATGAGGAGTCTAACTCAGATAATTGCATTTTAGAATATAGTATATGTTTTGATTCAAAAAATGGATCTTTAGTCTTGACAACCCTTGAACTTTGTAAAAAGGCCACTATAGAACTTAAGGCTCAGTTTGGAAGGAGCAAAAATACCATGTAGAGCGAAAAACCTTATATTTTGTATTATTTTGTATGTATTTATAATGTACATATTTGTATTTGTACTCCTTACAAACTGAGCCTAAAGATTGAAAAGCGTCATTTTCACCCTCAAACTATGATGGAAAGGCCATGTTAAACCCAAAAGAGACAACATTAGAGATATTGCCAACAATTCCATTTGATAATAAATAAAATAATAAAACATGCTAATGTGGCACAACTCAAGTCAAACAAATTTAGGAAATTATAGGCCACTTTAGATGTTAAAAATTCTATTAGTTAGAAAAAAACTTTATTAATTTTGTCATGATTATAATGATTACTTATCTTATCAATTTAACTAAAAGGTCTCTTATCAAATTAGAGTCACTAAATTGACAATAATTAATTTAACATTAAATAATTAAGAATAAATTAACAATAATGATAAATGGGTTTATGATGGCATAGCATGGTAACAATAAATAGTTAAAGTCATTAAATTAATAATAATTAAGAGTAAATTATCACTTAAACACTAAATTAGCTTAACTAATAGTAATTTAACTATCACTTAATTTATTTAATTAATTTAGTTAACTTAGCAACTCAATTTTCTTAATTAATCTAATTTACTTAATTTTTTAATTATTTTATATACTTAGCTTAATTTATTTAACTAATAGTAACTTAATTTAACTTAGTTTCCTTAATTGATTTATATTACTTAATTATCTTAACTAGTGTAATTTTTTAATTTACTTAATTAACTTTATTAAAGTGACTTTTTTTTCAAACTTTAGGGTCTAAATTGGCTTATATTTTCTCAAATTTGTTGACTTGACCGGTGTCATATAAGCATGCTTTATTATTTTATTTGTTGTCTAAAGAAATCGTCAATGACATGTCTAACCTCGTCCTATTTTGGTTTAACATAGTTTTTCCATCATAGTTTGAGGGTGAAAATGGCTAGTTTTCAATCTTTAGAGTCTAAGATGGCTTTTTACAAAGTTCAAGCATGCATGCATTTCAATATTCATTGGATAGGGTAAATCCATATTCAATTCATAAATAGGTTGAATCCGGATTGGATTGAACTCAAACTTGATAAATGAATACTGATTGTAGCCCTATTTACATTTTAAAGGAAGGAAAAATGTTAATTACTGAATTCTATTGCTCTTAAAATTTAATGTTTTGTAAAAAAAATTAAGCAAAAGGTAGATATATCATTCTTAGTGGTCAGATTTAATTATCACAAGCTAAAGACATTAAAAAATCCTTAGGGTCAAATTGGGGTTATCTTAATGCTCTTAACAAGTATCAGAAAGTATCATGAACATGTAACCTAAGAGCAAGAGCAACAGAAGAATTAAATAGGGGATAACATTCAACATCTCCCCCCTCCATCTTTTCTTAAAGTTGCTAAGAACACATCCCTTATGCATTTTGAAATGACTGGGGCTGCTGATATTGACAGGCTCCCTTGGCCTGCTGTCAGCTGTCTTTAGTATGTTAGCATCCCTTGCCCTAGCTAACAGTCAACTTCTTGTTTGAAACAATTACCAATAAATAAAATAAAATAAAATAAATTCAAAACTAACTATTAAAAACTAAGTGATTACTTCAAGATAGAAAATTAATACCAAAAAAAAATCTTCTACCCAAAATTTCTTTCATTGATTGTTAAACACCTCAGAACTTTGAAACTGCCAAACCAACTGAATTGGTTTACTAGGTTGAAAGTTGAAACCGATGTGGGTCGACAATATTGTAGTGCAACCATGATTCACAGAAGACCTAAAAGCATCTCATTGTATGAAAAATCTTGGAATCTCCAGATTTACAGAGATTTCAAATTCTAATATCTAACCCAGAAACCCCCCCCCCCTCCGCTCTCCAGAAGAGAAGTTTATGTAACCCCAACTGCAGGTCTGCAGCTCAAGCTCAAAACAAATTATCTATTGCCCATTCAAAGCAAAACAAAGTGACTGCAACCGCCTAGGCTTTCTACAAAAAGTTCAACCAACCAGTAAAATCATAAATATGACATTCTGTCAAACAAAAGTAGGTGATAATTTATGCTAAATGGTTAAACTGACTTACTGATTGGGAGATGTGTTAATTTGGCATTCAATTCTCAAGTACATGCATGTCAGCCTTTCATATATCACACAGCATCTCTTGGGTGATATTTGTGGAAATCAGAGGTTGCACTGCTCGACTTGGGTTTCTCTCTCAAGTACATTTCAATTTCATCCTCAGCTCTTTAACCCCCTCACCACCTTTTCAGCTCAAGTCATCTAGTAATTAATCCCCACTTGAATCTCTCTCTCTCTCTCTCATTAATTTCTTCTACAACCCTACCTAAGTTTTTCTTGGGTTGAAATGCCTGCTGACACTTGTTCAAAGTCTTACTTCTATAAGTTTTGACAGTCACTGCTTGAAATGTTTGCATTCTGTTTCCACATTGTGAAGACATGCATACAACAATAACAGTGGAGAACTTTTTCCAAAAAGTTCTAAATCAATTCACAGATTTGACAGAGACCATTCAGCTCCTTCCTTGTCTCAAGGGAATGCTCTGTATAACCATTCTTGTTTCATCATCAAATCAGTTTTTGAAGACTTAAAAGGAAGATTATGAAAGGGGAGAAAGAATAAGAATAAATTCTTCTAGCAAACAGATTAATCACTCCTTTTCCATTTTGGATTCAAGTGCTCCAACAGATGAGAGTTGGCCTCCAAATTAAGTAGACCCATAATTGATATATAGAGAAGATCAAGAGGCTGGTTGTTGGCTTAATTTCCAAAGTAAATAGAGTTCAGGAGAGTCGGATCTGCTTAAATTAATTATCTCACACTATAAAATAATTTCAAAAGCATGGGTTTTTACAGTAGAATCAATCGTCATGCATGTCGACATCTCAACTTTTCATTGATAAAATAAAGGCTATGAGGACGAGAAGGAGGTTCAGGCAGTCACTACCCAACAAAGGATAGGCCTGCCCTACCCACTCTCCTACCCAAAGCCAAGGTAGACCTGGCTTGGCTTCACATGCCACCCTGACCACCCATTTTTATTTTTATGTTCCTGGGAGAATGAACAAACGAATCATAATTTGTATAGATGATGAGAATCCGATATCAATCCAAATATAAAACTGTAGCTGAACACTGAAAAAGTGGAAACTTCATTTTACTGGGTACAAAGTTCAGAAAATCAGTTTGTATTTGGGTTTGGATTGGGAGTGGACCCAACTTACAATGTGCCTTTTAACGAATAAGGGGTGTCAATTGGACCGCATTTGGTCCAATCCGATTCGGTCTAATATGAGTTCATTATAAATGGAATGGGTCCAATCTAATCCGATGAATACTTTGAATTATTTTGGACCAGTCCAATTCAATGCCTCAACCATCCAGTCTATTTAAATTGGTCTTAATTTATATTGGCTCCAACCTAAACCTGATCTATTGATACTTGTATTATAATTCTTCTATTGATGAACCGAATATTTATTCAATACAACCCAATCCAACATAAATCTATTATAGATAGACCAGGTCCAATATAATCTAATAAATACTTTGGACCATTAAGTTTGGGCTACTCCAATTCAACATGTCTAATTAATTCATCCAATCCATTCAAATTGATTTTGATTTTGATTGAGTCTAACCCAAAACCAATCCACTAAACCCCTAATTAGGGTCCAAGTCGCTCTATTCTTATAGTTATGGTCTCAAGTTACAGTGGGCCAAAGTAGCTCAAACGTACATATCTTAATTTGGGGTTCCAGCTTACCAAATCCTAAGATTAGAAAGCCAAAACTCTCTGCTAAGTTCATTGGATGTATCACAAAGTCATTGATAGTATATTGAATTTTGGCCCCTCTTGAATCATGATCTATTAACTGTGATTTGTGAAAACTTGGGGAGTTTGCTTATCCAGCAATACAGTATAAACAGTTCATGGCCGACTTTGGATGCGTAACTTTAACATACAAGGTAGAGGTCACCCAGTTGGAACACGATGGGTCTATCTCTTACTTTCAGAGCTTAGATTGCCCATTAAGAAAAAATAGTCATGAATCATAATTGATGGAATATATTAGCTTTCCAAAATGATCAATTCAATGTTCGGTGTTACTAAAACTAAAGAAATGAAACCCAATGTATGTTCTTCCAGTCAAAAATCAAAACATCGATGTAGATCAGCATTACTAGTTACAAAATACACCAACCTAATCTCTAAAGCTTAGTTTGGAAGGAGTACAAATGTAAATACGTAGAGTGCAAAATCTTATATTTTGTATTATTTTGTATGTATTTGTATTGTACATATTTACATTTGTACTTATTCCAAACTAAGCCTAAGTTGTTAGTACTTAGGCCCGTTCGCTTTTCCGTAAGTTAATTACCTGGGTAATTGCAATTACCTATCTGGATAAGTCTTTTCTGGAAAACACTTACCTAATATATTTATCCATGTTCTTTTATTTCTCAAATAATAAGGTAATGACTATTTTAGCCATAGAAATACATTATTAAAATAGATATTTTTGTCCCATTCAAGTGTTGGCAAATTTTCCCTTATGTGAAAAAGTTATTTATCCACCTAGGAGATGGGTATCACTTTCCTAGGTAAGTAATACCCAGAAAAATAAACTTTCCCTGGTCCCTACATAAAGCTTAAAAAACATGGGATTATTGGTCAATGGGAACCAAAGTCCCACTGACCAACTTTCCTCCCTCTCTAAATCCAAAAAAAGAACGCCCCCTTAGTAGAATTATAAAATTGTGGAGTACCATTCTATTTCACAAGCTGGAGAGAGTGAGAGAGAGAGAGAGAACACATTTCAGACACCCAGCCTACAAAGTCCAAATCAAACAATAAGACTATGTTTTCGGCTGTACATGTGTGGATTAGGCTTAACTTGGGCGGATGCAACCTGAGTCCAACCCAATGCAACCAGAGCTTTACAGCTTGAATTATAACTTATAAGGCTCTGGTTGGGCCTGTCCTGGGATTAACCTGAAGTCGAGTTAGGCTTGAGTTGAGTTGAGGCCTCAGGTAGCCTGGTCCATGCAAGTTCCAACCCAACCAATGCCTGATCCAATGTAGGCCCATATTTATGTATTTGCAAATCCGAGCCCAGACTTATGGATAAACATGTACAAATTTAATTAATACAAATAAAAGTAGATGTATTTTTTTCACTAAGTTGGACTCGTGTCAATTATGTTATGTAATTATATATGTATTATTTATATCTATATTATCTATAAAAGAGCGAACGTCCTTCTTTTTAGAATTTTCACTGGACGTTTTCTATCCACTTTTTCTAAGCATACAGTGGGCATAAAAAGGGCATGTGTCATTTACTCTCACTTCAGAAGCTACCCACTTATAATGTTCAGAACTGCCCACTTATAACCATATAAAGAAATGTCTATTAAAGAGTCTTTACGACAGTGTCATGGGGATCAAAAAGAGAAATAACATGTACAACCCCCACACTTTATCATCAATAGATAGATAAGCCTTAAATAAACACAGCAAATGCATGAAAGTATGAAACAAAACAAATCTACCTTCATCGAAGGTACTGCCATGTGCAAATGCACGTACACGTTTACTATAAATTTAAAAATACAAAAATGGAGTTTTTTATGACTGTCCTACAAGACTTTAGGACTGGGTTCGGGTTTAGTTGCCTTTGTGGGTTTCCAACCCAGGGCATGCTAGGGTTTTGGTTCTCAGTCTAGCCTGGTTGGGCCCAATTCTGGACCAGCCTCAATAAAACCCAACATTTGGGCCTGGTTGGTCCCAATTCTGGATGTATAGTGTATGTATAGATATTTACCTACATATAAAGATTATATATAAAACTGGAGGGTATAATATATATTTAACTGCAGACATTAAAATGGTTTTCTATATACTTATGTATTAGACATTTATATACAAGGATAAAACCCAATCTTTTTAATGATTGTTTCTTGGGCGATGAAGGTCTAATAACATGCTGAGAAGTATAAGGAGTTAGGGCTCGTTTGGTTCATGAGAATAGGGGTCTGGAATTGAAATCGGAATGGGTCATTCTGATTCCAACTATGTGATTGGATAGAATCAGAATCTCATTTCTGTTCTTGGTAAAATGGCATTCTCCCATTGAGGGAATGGTCATTTTCTCATACTCTCTTGGGAATGAAATTCCATTCTAACTAATTCTAATTTCCATTTTAATTTTTATCTGAACTAAGGGAATAAATTATTATGATTCCAATTCTAATTGCAAATCAAACGGATCCTTAATTTTGTTTCCTTACCTTTAATTTTTCCTTGTGCAACCGGATTAGAAATGTCAACAGATTGGGTTAAGTGATAAATCCACACTCACCCAATATTAATCTTACGGGTTAGGGTCAGATTCGGGTTGAAATAACCCATGCTTATCTAAAAAAATTCACACACATATGCTTGTTTAAATATAAAGGTAATATATGAGATGGATCGGACAAGGGTGAACCGAACACAACCCCTTGACATCCCTTGGCCAGGCCATGGTTTTAATTAATAAGGAAGGCTGTAGGCAATGAGGATGAATATCAAGACAATAGCAAGGATGTGTGTATGTTTCATGTTACTGAAGCAGTTGCAAGTATTTCTTCTTCCACTTTTGCTATGATATGGTTTTGACAAAGATATGATATCCCAAAAATTTGTGATCAATCAACTGGTACCATAAACGTGTTAACGAATAAGGTAGAATTTATTAAAATTCATATTATATCTTTTCGTCATCATACATTTTCCCTTTAGGGCTCTTAGCTCTCCATGAATTCATGACTTTTGATGTATTGGTATAGCTCCACATTAAATTAGATAAAGTGGCATAGGCTATAACAGAGTCTGGATCCCCTCTCCACAAAACATGTTTGAGATGTGGCGTTATAAATCATGTTGGGAGCATAAATGTTTGAACATGTTTTGTTGGGAGCAGATTCCAATTCGCCACAGCAATACCCTGTAACCCCTTTTATTCTTCACAGGGTTTAACTTGAACGAATCAAGACTCCCCAGTTAGACCTACCGTCTTGCACTAAGAAAAAGTTACACCCAACTAGGGCTGTCAATGGACTAGATATCAGTCCAATCCAATCCAGTTTCGTATGAATCTATTACAAATGGACTAGGTCCAATTCAACCCAATGAATAATTTTGACCATTCTGGACTGGTCCAATTTCATGTCTAGAGTCTGGACCATCCGAACTGTTCAAATTTGTTTTAATTTAGAGTGGGTCTAATGTAACTCAAACTTGATCCATTGACACTTGTACTCTTATCTTATGTTAATGGACCAGATATTAATTCAACCCGACCTAGTCCAATATAAATCCATTACAAATCAACCAGGTCTAATCTAATACAATAAACACTTTGGACCATTAGTTCTACACTTGTCCAATTCAAATTGACTTTGATTTGCATGGGTCCAATCCAAACCCAGCCCATTAACACCCCTACACCCAACACCTTGTTGCTTCTTCTACCCATTAATTATTGGAATGTATGAATACAATCAATTGAATTTCTAGCCCTTAATCATTTCTCCACCTACAGCTAGAGGGAGAAGCAGCAAACAGTTTATGATGGGTCCCTTAATGGGTACTGCAATGGGCCAAGACAACTTGTAAATTATACATATATATATAAAATAGAAGTCAAATCTTCCATTTTAGTTAGTTCATAGAACCATCGAAGAAGTGAAAAACACATTACACAGCTTCCACTCTTGAGAATTTCACAGATTGGGATC
Source organism: Nelumbo lutea (assembly GCF_056320005.1). Lineage (NCBI taxonomy): Eukaryota > Viridiplantae > Streptophyta > Magnoliopsida > Proteales > Nelumbonaceae > Nelumbo > Nelumbo lutea. The sequence goes on along the minus strand of NC_142685.1, from coordinate 111,217,172 downwards.
TGGATGAATTAGACAAAAAGTTACAATGCGGGCTATGTAGCAAGCAAAGCAAAGATCCGATTCTCTGAATTGGTCTGTATTTACTTGTTTGAAGATGCATTCCTACTAGGTAACCAGAAGATCCAAATTAATGACTGATGATAATATCATGGTTTTCAAAATCATACCAGAAAACCGGGAATCAGTCAGGTAATCAGTTTCATTGCACCCTGAAATTGCTTCTTGACCAAAAATCATTGATTTGGTCAATGTCCTATTGACACGGGTGGTCGAACTGTAAATCAGAACAAAAGTTTGGACCTTTTTTTATTTTTTATTTTTTAAATTAGAACAAACCATCTATTCAAACCAGACAATCGGACCATTTGACCTAAGAACCGGTCTACAGAACGATTCCCTGTCTGGTCCAATTTTAAAAACCTACATTGGACTGGATTGGGAGCCAGAACCTTGGGTTGATTTTGGGCCTAGGACTAGCCTGAGCCGGAAGTATCAATGATCAATGGAAGCTGGGTCCTGTTCTCTTGCACTTCCGGTCAGGTGTCCCCTACGTTTACATTTGTGTAAATACTTATTCACATGAGAATACATGGAAGTGTTGGAAGAAAAGAGTGCAGGAGATGAGCCAGAGTCCCTGTTTGATTCCAACCAAGGAAAACATCCTTCTACTGAATTTGTTTTGATTCCCAGGCAAGCTTGAGAGTACAACGTTTTAAAATAGGGGAACAAGGTGCCTTTAATTTCCTGAGGCACATAGATCTCCAAAAGTTATTTTGAAGGAACATTCAAACGGGTCAACGGTCAAAACTGCCCATATCAAATGGTTTTTTATCGGGTCAATTGTTCTTTTACCAAATGACGGGTTTCATGCAAATGAGACTCAGAATCTTGACCCATAACCAAAGTTCAAAGTATCAATACGTATTGACCGATATATATTATTCTTGGAGCTTCTTGATATGCCCCTAAAGAAGGTGTATCCAAATTTTGACCGATTCAAGGGGTGGAGGAACCTTAAACCAGCCCCCTGAATCAATTTTGAAAAAAAAAATTAAAAAAAAAAAGTATCAATATCACTTGGTACGCCCCTATCTGCGTATCGGGCGTATTGATATTTTGAACCTTGCCTGTAACGATTCCAACGGTTCAGCCGCGGGTTAAAAACAGAGTGAGGGTGTTGAATAGAATTTTAATCCAATCAAATTCATGGATCATTTGGACCCAAATCCAATTGACCACCTTGAGGTCAACTAGAATATATAAAACTTGTCAAACCTAGACGGAAATAAAATAACCAAGAAACAATGAGCACCTACCTTTTGGTCCTGGGTTTCACACAAAAAAGTGCAATCCCTTTGCATTCAACTCAGCCTTGTCGATTAATCAATTAGACTATACACGCTTTCTGTTTGCTGGCTCAAGTAGTAAAGTAATACTTGACACTGACAGCCTCATCTTCCAACAAAGAATTGAATCCCCTTCAAAGCCAACCTGCAAAGTCAAACACCGCCCAAGTTATATAGCACCAAAGCTCGCTTGTCCAATGCAACCATCAGAATTCCAGAGCAGAGAGAGAGATGGAGTCTGAAGCAACTCAACATTTCAGCCACCCCCATCCCTTGAATCCCCATGATAAAGCACAAGAAAGCGATGGGATCCAGTGCTCGGGCTGTGAGCTAGTCACCTTGGGTTCTTTGTTTGGGTGCGAATCCTGCAACTACTATCTTCATGAAAAATGTCTGAATGTGGGGCGTTGGATGGAGCACCCAGCACACCCCAACCACCCACTCACCCTTCTCCCAGTGCCAACATACCCATCTGGCTCGTTCCTGTGTAATGCCTGCAGAGAGGATGGTAGCTCCTTCAGCTTAAGCTGCGCCCATTGTGAGTTCGATCTCCACGTCCAGTGCGCCTCTTTGCCTCAGACTGTTGTCCATGAAGCCCACCCACATCCTCTATCTCTCACTTTCAGTTACTCGAACCCCAAACTCTCTCACGCCGAGTCGATTGCTTTCGGCTGTGACGTTTGTGGTGAAGACGTGGACCTCCAAGGCTGGTTGTACCTCTGTGTTGGTTGCGATTTCGGAGCCCACTTGAGCTGTGCAACCTCCGAGGCACGACCACCGCCACCACCACCACCGGCGAATGAACCAACGAGCGCGGTGGAAGAGATGCATAGATTGACGAAAGAGATGCAAGAATTTCAGCTTGCCGCTGCAAGGTGTCAACTTCAGATGAATCTAGCCAATGCAATAGCATCGACCATGAGAAGGTTTTAAAGTCTGGATCACTTACCTTCAGCTGGTGTACTGGTATCCCACGTATGATATGAGATTCAATCTGTCTTTAGCCCTGATCAATCACCCGCTCATTGCTTGCGAGAATAAAGATCGAGCCCATGAATTGTTCTGTTCATGGTCATGGGCTTCTTATTAAGTCATTGAATATACAGTTAGTCGTTTGGGTACCATTACTGGTTGTAATAAGCTCTTTGTTTTTCCCATTTCCTCTTTGTTGGCTGCCTTTTGGAGACTCATCTCATAGCAATGCTAAAAGGATAAGATTAACTCTTGTGATGCCACTGAGCAGCAAAGGTTGTCTTTGGGATTTGGGATTAATTAGCTGAACGCAATGGCTGTTCAGCTGGCTGTGGAACCATAACCAACGGTAGTGTATATTTATGGCCCCACTGTAAAAGGTGGGAAATTTATTGTCATGTTAGATGTTAGAATTAATTTAGGCTTCACCCTAAACAAGAAATGCCAATTTGATGTTTATAAACAGGCTCTCTCACAATACCCGTTTCAACGATTAATAATAGCTTCAAAATAATAACAATTGTATTCCAATTTATATTAATCAATCTAAAACATTTCAGGTAAAACAGCAAGGATATCAAGATAGTTTAAGGCTATATTTGGTTTGTAGGAAAAAGATAGAGAAAGATAAAAAAAACTTTTACAAAATTTGTAAAATTTTCCCTACCTTTCCTTTTTTTTTCCTACTTTTTCCTTCAAACCAAACAGTCCGCTTGGCCTCTGAGAACTGACTCAATATCATATCATTGTTGGGCCTAGCCAAGCAAGGAGTAGCCTAATGTAACCCCAAACAGAAAGTCAAGTCAAACATCTTTCGAAAGTCAACAAGGCGAAAGGTCAAGATCGTGGCATATAAGTATAAACTGTGCAGCTATTAATGAATAGAAGTGGAATTACACCATTTGAGAAGAACCTATAAATCAAGAGAGAGAGAGAGAGAACCGTGCGATGCACACGGGATTTGTTAAAGAAAACTAAACAATAAAACACATAAAAGTATATAATTATTTTATATTTCTAACTTTTTAAATAATGATTAATTATTTATATTTTATAATACTTTTAATAATTTTCTATAATACAAAAATAACAATAATTTATTTTAGCTAAGCTTGTTCATCGAACTAATGAAACCAACCAACTCGACCCGAATTGCTCAGTTTCTAACATTTCCAGTTGAAATTGGGATCAGTTTCGTTGTGGCTAAATTGACCAAAATCGAATAACCCAATCACAAATACATATTAATATTTTTATATTTTAAATATAATTTTTAATATAGGAAAGTGAAGAAATTCCTATATTTCTTAGTCTCAAATATTTTATATTATAAATGTATTTTTAATAATGTTAATGTAATTTTTTAAATTTAAAATTAAGTTTTCAATATAATCTTTTAAACCAATTGATCAAACTGAAAATCAACCCAAACCAATACAACCCGATTTAGTTGGTTTTCACTAATGGTCAGTAGATTTAAGGTAACCAACTCCCCAACCTGACTAAGTTGATTTGGTTGGCCAAATAGGCTACAACCAAACTAAACCAGGCCACGATCAACACTCCTAATTTCATCTAAATTAATGTTTTAATCTATAATAAATAAATGTATTTTTAATCTCCAATAATTATTAAATATTTATAGCAAAAATGCAAAATAATTGAAAATATGTTGATAAAGAAAGTAAAAATAAATCACTAATAAATATAAAATAATTAGAAAAATACTAAAAAAATTTAATAAGTTAGTCAATAAATAATGTAATCTCAAAAATACAATAAGTATAGTAAATTAAATTTAAAAAGTTAAATAATAGTAGTTTAGTATCCAATAATTATTAAACATTTTCTGTTAAATAACAAAAAAATATAGATTTATACATAATTATTGAAAATATATTTATAGAAAAACTATAAACAATTGTTGAGAATACAATAAATATTAGTTTTAGTATATTAAATATAAAATAAATATAGATTAATATTTTAAAACCATTATTAATGAATATTATTTTTTTGAAAGTTATTTTTCTAGAATTATTAATAGATATAAGTGAAATTGGTTATTTAACATAATATTTTGTTATTTTAATAATATCCTTATTTAAATTTTATAATTTTAACTGTTAATCGAATTTAATAATCTATAAACTATAATTTATTCTATTATTACATAATTTCCTTATTAATTTTGTAAAAATTTTAAATTAATATTAATTTCAATATTATGTTGTTATTTATTTTATATTATTTTTGAATTTATTACATAATTTCGTTATTTTAACTATTTAAAATATACTTATGTTAAATATTTCATTCTTTAAAATATTTAGTTATTTAAATATTTAAATATTATATAAAATATTTAAAAATACTCATTTTTTGAATTTAAGATATTTAGTTATTGAATTATTTAAATAATATTTTATTGTTTTAATGTTCAATTTTTATTATTTAAATAACATTTATTTTGAATAATCTAAAAAATCATAATTTATATTGTCAGTACATAATTTTGTGATGAACTTTGTAAAAATATAAAACTATTAATAATATGAATGTTATTAAATCTATTATAATTATATTTTGTGTTTTTAATAAATATTTTACATTTATACTATTATTACATAATTTCGTTATTAATTTTGTAAAATATTAAATTATTATTAATTTGAATATTATGTTATGATTTTTGTATTTTAAGATTTTTTTTATTTTATTACATAGTTTGGCTATTTTAACTATTTTAAATATTTCATTATTTAAAATACTTAGTTACTTAAATATTTAAATAATATAAAATATATTTAAAAATACTCATTATTTGAATTCAAGATATTTAATTATTGAATTATTTAAATAATTAAATATTTTTCTATGTAATAATTTAGCTATTTTTAGTAATTTATTATTTAAGATATTTAGCTATTTAAATGTTGAAATAACATTTTATTTTTTAATGTTAAATTTTGATTATTTGAATAAAATTTAATTTGAATAATCTGGATATTAATATAAAACTATTAATAATATGAATGTTATTAAATCTATTATAATTGTTTTTTGTGTTTTTTATAAATATTTTAAAGTTATTATATAATTTTTAAAAATTTTTGAATAATTTTAAATTTTTAGTTTAAACTTTCTTTAGATAGAAATAGATAAAAAGTGGCAAAGAGGATAAATAGGAATTAGAGATAATTTGGAGAGAAATTCTCTAATAAATTAAAGATAAGTTAGGAGATAAATAGGAATTGAAGATGATTTAGGAGAAAGTAGGGGATAAATTTTAGGAGAAGATATTGTTGGGGAGTGAGAGCATCTCATTGGTTCTTTAGAAAATGACATGGAACAAAAAAAAAATCAAAATTCAAAAAAGGAGAAAATTTCTTGACCGCTTTGTTTATATATATATATATATATATATATATATATATATGTATATATGAGTTAACGTAATTGTGAACTAGACGTGTTTCTGGGCTGGATCGGGCTTTGCCTCTTTAGTCTTTAGTCTTTGTAAACAGAAAATCACTAGGCTCAAATTCGATATATATTTTATAATATTTTTAGTTATATATTATTAATAATATATTATATATTTTATGATGTTTTATACATTTAATATATATAATACTTTTTTGTTATTATTATATTATATAATATATATATATAATATTATTGGGCCAGACATATTTGAGAAAGCCTAAGCCCGGCCTGTAAAATAGTCAGGCCCAATTTTTAGAGCCCAAGCATAAAATTTTGTCCAAGCCCAACTTAGGTCAGGCCAGCCCAGCCCATCGGGCTACCTGACCCATGAATAGGTTTATTGAGAACCATTCAAATCCCTTTAAAGAGAACAAAGATAATATTGAGTAATAAAAGAATTGATCACATCCTACTAAGACCAAACTTGATCCCAAAGTTTGACAATTCTTAAACTTTCTAAGCAATTTTTTTTCTTTGTTTATTGCCTATTCTCAATGCAAAACTTACCGTGCATACCATAAAGCAAAAAAAGTGAGGTATTTAACAAGAAAAAAAAAACATAGAAAATGAACCAATGATAGAGTGAGATATAGGTGACACCCTTAATATTATTAAAATCTTTGGTGAAACTAATAAGTAATAATTAGTGAAATATGAACCAATGAAAAGTAAGTAAACATCTTTAAAGTAAACAGACCTTACCAATTAGGTAGTAGACATCTTTTCATTGGAGATGCACCAAGGTTGGGGGATTATGGGTTTTGGGGTAGACTAACCACTAGTAATTTATTAAGATTTGGTTTTTCAAATCAGACAATATTTATATCTATAAACGCGATTTCAAGCAAAGAGAGGGGAATAAGGGGAATTCAATGTTTCCTATATATTCATAACATTTTTCGTTATTGTTAAATAATCTATTCTTAAATAATAATCTATTGTTAAATAATGCATAAGTTATGAAAATTATTGAAAAATTCTGGAAAATATTCTACCAAAAATTATGAAATAATTATTTCATAAATAATCAATTATTTAACAAATATTGAATAATTTAATAATCTATCAAAAAATAATAAACAATCCATTATTTAATAATTTTTTGTTATTAATAAATGTTAAAAATTTCAACGTTTAGCGAAATTTACATTCATTGTAATTTAATAAATTTTTACTAAATTTTTATAAAATTATTATTGACAAAAAATATTACTAATTAGCGTAATTTACTAATTTCTATAAAATCAACAACTTATAGTTAACGATAATCAAATGATTTAGGGAAAATCTTTAACTAATGATCTATAATTATTTTTTAAATAAGTAATTACAAAATTAGGAAAAATCTATAAAAAAATATTCTCCAAAACTATTTAAATGATAATCCATTATTATTTTTAACTAAATAATTATTAAAAAAATAGGAAAACTAAATTAGGAGATTAATGTTTCAAAAATTGTTTCATAAATATTTAAATAACAATCCAATATTATTATTTCAATAAATAATTATTAAATAATTTAGGAAAACTATTAACTCTATCCACACTGATCTAGACCATTTGGTTGACTTCGATTATACCTAGTTTTACATTAATTAACAACAATGGCTTACTTTTAATTAAAAATAATGTAATTTACCATAATTACATTTACTTTGATTAATAGTAAATAATTTTGGGCTTAAAAAGTAAATAATTTACATTAATTTATTATTATAATTATTATAAATAATTAATTTACTATACATTACTACTAATCAATAGCAATTTCAATAATTTTTTTAGAAATTATTATAAAATATTATAATTTATTGTTATTTAATTTGCTGTTAGTTAATTAGTTGTAGAAAATTATTAGAATTGTAAGGATGGCTATTTTCCCTATAAAACTAGGGCCTTACCCTACCTTGCCTCAAATGAGGCAAGTTTTCTCAAATCTAAGGTTTCCTCATATTCTTATAATTCTAGGATCCCATAATTTCATTTATAAAATACCCCCAAATTTTCATAATTCAATTCCTAAAATACCTCCAAATTCTCATAATCCTATTTGTAAAATATCTATAAATTTAAGTTTTTTAGATGATTGCCTCAAGGTGAGAAAATTTTGGTGATTCCCCATCCCCGACAGGAAATGGGCGCCTCACCCCAAACCCACCCTGCCACTGTGGTTAGAGCCGAGATGGAGTTGAGTGCCTTGACTTATGGGGACAAGAGACAAGGAGGGGTGCCCCATCCCATGCATCGCACGGCCCCACTAATATATAATATAATTTGTCATTCCTAGTAGGAAATAATAACAAGAAACATATATATGGGCCTACGAACACTTAGGCTTTACATTTTAATCTTGGATTTCACGTAAAAATGTGAGAGCCCATGTTCAACTGCCACGGATTCAACACTCAAGCTTACTATGAATCCTCTTACCAAAAAAAAAGGAAGAGAAAAGTTATACTAATCAGTTTGGGAAGAATACAAATACAAATATGTACAGTATAAAACCTTATATTTTATTTTTCTAAAAATTCTTTTCAAACTAAGCCTTACCGATTAATCTATATTAGACTATAATACTTTCTCGCTCAAGATCAAGTTCAAGTAGTAAAGTAATACTTGACAGCCTCATCTTACAAGAATCCCTCTCAAAATACAAAATCCGAAGTCAAACACCGTCTAAGTTATATAGCACTAAAGCTTGTCCAATGCAACCATCAGAATTTCAGAGAAGAGAGACAGAAAGATGGAGTCTGGAGCAACTCAACATTTCAGCCACCCGCATCCCTTGAATCCCTATGATCAAATACTAGAAAGCGATGAGTCCGGATCTCCTACACAGTGCATCCTGTACAAGTTCTTGAACATCCAATCACAGGATTTCATATAAGTATCCCATCATGTGCAAATGCCATACTGCAAAAAATATTAATGGACATTAAACACCCTTTTGGCCTTTTTCCTATTAAACATTAAAAAATTAAACGAAAAAGAAAGACAAAACAGTTTAAATAGATTTATCATTTACCCAGAAGAGATGTGAGGGAGAGGGGTTCCTATAAATCCCGTCTTTTTTCCAATTCCCTCCCTGCCTCCACCGGTACTACTCCACCATCTTCTACTTCGCCCTGTACCACCAGTTTGGTAGTTATTACCTCTCCTCCTTGCTGAGTAATGGTGGCATAGGAGACGAACAGTTTATCCTCCTCCCAACAGATGTTACACTGTCTCACCAACTCCCAATTCCTCCCTCCTCAAGCCTGATCCAATTCTATCTGGTTGAAGACTTACTTTTATTTTTCTTAATTGACCTCTCATCTATCACCCCTTTCTTTACCGAGATAGAAACAAAACTCATAAATAATAATTAGATTAGACTTGTAGATCAAAAATTTGGCACAATAGAAAATAACTTGGAAGTATCAAATTGTTTCTGCAACTACTACATAAAAAATGTCTGAATGTGGAGCGTTCGATGGAGCACCCAGCACATCCCAAACACCCACTCACCCTCCTCCCAATGCCAACATACCCACCTGGCGCATTCCTGTGTAGTGCCTGCAGAGAGGATGGTAGTTCCTTCAGCTTAAGCTGTGCCCATTGTGAGTTCGATCTCCACGTCCAGTACGCCTCTTTGCCTCAGACTGCTGTCCATGAAGCCCACCCACTGACCCACACCCTCTATCTCTCACTTTCAACCACTCAGACCCAAAGGCTGGTTGTACCTTTGTGTTGACTGCGATTTTGGAGCCCACCTGAGTTGTGCAACCTCTGAGGCACCACCACCACCACCACCACCAATGAACCAAGAAGCACGGTGGAAGAGTTGCAGATGACGATGAAAGAGATGCTGGAATTACAGCTTGAGGCTACTATATATCAATGTCAGATTAACAGTGCCGGAATTTTAGCAGCCAGTTTACTCATTGGATGAAGGACAAAACCCCTTAGGTGGTATAGTGATCTGGGTCTCTCACCCTCAGCTGGTGTACTGGTTTCCCACATATTTATGGGATTTAATCTGTCTTCAGCCTTGATCAATTCCCACATATTTATGGCAATCCAGCTGGTGTACTTGTTCACAGTTAAACTACCATTAATTACTGGTTGAAAGTCCAAGGCTGGTTGTACTTTTTGTGTTGATTGCGATTTTGGAGCCCACTTGAGTTGTGCAACCCCTGAGGCACGACCACCACCACCACCGTATCAACCAACAAGCGGGGTTGAAGAGCTGCAGAACATGGCCAAAAATATGCAGGAACTTCAGCTTGCTGCATCAATGTATCAATGTCAGATCAGCAATGTCGGATTTTCAGCAGCCAGTTCGCTCATTGGCTGAAGGACACGACCCCTTAGGTGGTATAGTCTGTGTCCCTCACCCTGAACTGGTGTACTGGTTTCCGTTTCCCACATATGGGATTGAATCTGTCTTCAGCCTTGATCAATTACCCACGCTTGATGCTTAGCAAAATATATGTCGATCCCATGAATTGTTCATAGGCTTATTAAGTCATTGTTAATAGTTAATCGTTTGGCACTTTGATTACCACTACAGGTTGTAATAATCTAATTGTTTTCCTTGTTTCTTCTTGTTGGTTGACTTTGTGGGAGGCTCCAATAATAAGATTTCAATTACTTTGAGTTTCTTCAATTATGGCAATGGAAAATGATAACACTGATGACCATTGGATCCTTTGCATTTTCAGCAAAATCAGGAGCCACTATTGAATTGGGTTTCATGGCCTCTACTCCAAGCATTGGTTAGAAACTGGAATCCGATCAGGGATTATCTGATCTGGATCCATTCTGTAGCCTCTACCTGGTATAATCAGCTACTAGTTAATCAGGCGCAAATCCTGTCAGAAATTCAACTTTATAAAAACTTTATAACGATCTAACTCATTCTTGTTGTACACTTCTTTATATATAGCATGTGTTTTCTTACTATAATTGCAACTCTCATTGATCTCTCTGCACATAGTTTTGGGACATTTACGGATGCTTCTTAGCTGATCCTATTGATCATGATCGAACCAAACACATTAAAGTTGATGCGAACTTCATTTCTTGCTGTTGCTGGGTTTTGTTCAAACTGTGTAACAACTATCTTCACTGAAGAACAAGTTGCTAACATCAGCTATAAGTTATCCACTACTAAGTTCAGTCTTTCTCAGCAGCGACAATCTCAATTTCCGGATAGTAGAGATACTACCTCTAGGAAGATTGTGTTGGCAGATTATAGGAAGTGTTGAAACAATTGAAAATTTTGTTTAAGAGATATAGGTCAGTTGGGTTCTGAAAATGCCTATTAGCCTAAATTCTAAGAGATTTATATGGCCAATTATTGACTCTCTTTTGGTAGAAAATACTAATTGTTGTCTTTATTAGCCATGGAAATAGGAAAAAAGTGCTCATCACCATTCACTTGCTATATTCCTATTCTTGTCAAGCAAGATAAGGGGAGGTGAGAATAAATTATCAAGAGAAGTGTGCTCCACTAATGAAAAAAAAAAAGGAACATTCTCAAAGAAGGTCACAACAAAAAGAACAAAAGAAAGACAAAGAAAAGTGTTGTACCATTTATACCCTTTTTGGGTCCAAGAATACCCCAAAAATAAACATTTAATAGTATGAGAGTCCAACTTATCTGTAGAGAATGCTTAGACAGGGGTATTTTAGCATTTTTCCTCTTCTCTTGTACTCTCTCTGTATTTAGACACCCAAGTAGGAGCTTCCTTGTAATTTTCTCTTTTCAAAGTATAAAGAACTTTTGAAGGTGTGAACAGTAACCAACACACACCTCTCGACACATCTCTCTTATTCTTCTTCTTCTTCTTCTTCTTCTTCTTCTTCTAAACCCTAGATTTGTAACTCTTGTTTAGCAACTTGGTATCAGAGCAGGTGAAGGCACTTGGGAATACCTCTCCTACATCCTCTTCCACGAGGTAAATTGTTGATGTTAGACTGCCGCTAGATGAAATCAATAGTCTCTACAGGTGTTGGTAGCAGTCAATGAATCTTACATGGTTTGATTTGCCCTAATTTTAGAGGATTTTTTGTATGACTCTTGTCCCTATTCAAAGCTTCTATGATTTTTAATAGTTTTTTCAAGGAGAAAATTGTAGAAAATCCAAATTTGATGTCGAGCCTTGTATATCATGTTTAATGGCCTTCTATTGTAAAACCCAGATCATTCAGGTTGTTTTACACTTTGGGAATGATGAGAAGTGGCCTCGTAATTTTCTAAGCCCTATATAATTTTTGGGAGATTTTCTTCTCCCTCTATTTTGCCACCAATCTAGTTTTTGGCCTCCTTTTTGCCTCTTAACCATGTGGTGACATTGGTTCTTGGGTCTTTAGCTTTTGGTTAAGTATTGGGGATCTATTTAGTTGGCGAGAAAGTGTCTTGATAGAATATAGAATCATCTAAGGATGTGCAGATGGTTTCCAGTGTGCTCCCGGGAAGTGCAGATATTTCCATTGGGATGATAACTACCATTTAACTTGATGGAGCTAATTTTTTGGAGTGGTCTCAATCTACTAAACTTATCATTACTAGGAAAGGTAAATTGGGATTCATCACAAGAAAGAAGATGAAGCCAAATCTTGAAGACCCAAAATTTGCAAAGTGGGAGCAGGATAACTCCCTTGTTATGTCATGGATGATTTGCTCAATGTAATCTCATATTGCCCGAAACTACATTTTCCTCCAACGGCCAAAGATATTTGGGATAGAATTGTTGCCACTTATTCCCAAGCTAACAATACTACTAGAGTGTACTAGCTTTAGAGAGAAGTTTGCAATATGCACCAGGGGAGAGATCTGTTGTTATGTATTTCTCTTTTCTACAATCTATTTAGCAAAAAATAGATCACTTGAAAGCTCTCATATGGAAAGACCCTGAAGATGGTGAACAATACCAGAAGTACATAAAGGAGAATAGAGCATTTGATTTCTTGGCTGGCTTAAATCCAGAGTTTGATTTTATCAGGCAACATATTCTTAGTATCGTCATTGTCACTCTTGCTTCCGCTTACTCTCTTGTACAAGGGGAAGAAAGTCGAAGGACCGCCATGATGCAACCTCCTATGATTGATCACTCTACCTTTATGTCATTTGACCTAGGCAAAATACTAGCAAACACCCTATTACTGAGAATGATGAGGATGTTATTTGTGATTATTGCAAGAAGCTAAGACATACTAAGGAAAGGTGTTGGAGCTCAATGCTCATTTAAAACCGAAGAAGTACAAAACCAAGAAGGGCAACACTCACTTGGCTATGATCGGTAATGATGCTCAACCTTCTGGTGTGCTTGACTCCTCTAATGTAATGGACAAACTCAGAAATATACTATTGTAGCTAGAAAAGGGTGGCACATCCTCCTCATCCAGTTTTGGACCTAGTAATCCATCTAGTTCATATGCCAAGGCAGGTACTACACTTGCTTGTTCCACATCTTTTAGCCCATGGATTGTAGACTTTGGAGAGAATGCCCATGTGACTGACATGCCTTCACATTTTACCTTATATAAATTAACTCTAGGGAAGTGCAAGATTACTGTTGTTGATGGATCCCAAACCCCTATTCCGGGTCAGAGTGAAGTTAAACTCACTCATAACCTTTCTCTTGGATTTGTTCTTCATTTGCCTCAGTTACATAAAAATTTGTTGTCTGTTAGTTCTCTCACAAAATCTCATAATTGCTCAATGACTTTTTTCCTATCCATTGTGTTTTTTCAAAACTTGAACACGGGAGAGATGATTAGAAGTGGGCATGAAGTTGATGGAGTCTACCTCTTTAATGGACCTTCAAAGCATGGACTGTCAAGCTAGACTGAGTTTTGTTCAAATGAGAAAATGAGCCTTTTGAAATTATGGCATTGTCGCCTTGGCTATACATCTTTCAATTCTGTAAAACTTGTTTCCAAACTTGTTTAACTCTGTGTCAAAGTTAAATCTTGAATACGAAGTTTGTCATCTATCCAAACAATGTAGAACCACATATTTTGCAATTAGTTAAAGAAGTAATGTTGCTTTCCATTTGATTCATACTAATGTTTGGGACCCATATGTTATCCTCCACATGGGTGGGTATAAATACTCCATCATCTTCATTGATGACTACAGTCAGTATACATAGCTGTACTTGATGAAAAGTCAAGATGAAGTTCTTATGATTGTTCAAAACTTCAATGAATACTTTGAACATTATTTGCATCGATTTCTTGAAGATCGGGAGATTATTCACCAAAGTTCATCTAGTCATACTCCACAACAAAATGAGGTGGTTGAAAGGAAGAACAGGCATGTGGTTGAAGTTGCTCGAGGTTTACTGTTTCAAACTCATGTTTCCACTCGTTTCTAGGGTGATGATGTTGAGACAACCGTGTATCTCATTAATAGACTTCCGTCAAGGGTCATCAACCTTCATTCTCCTCATCAACTTCTTTTCCCTGATTCACTGGTTAAAAACCTTGGATTGTTTGCAGTATTCTCAGTTGATGAGACCAGAAAGTGGAAGGAGATTGCTGAGTTAGGCTCAATCAAGAAGTCCTCCAATTCCTACTAGACACCTCCACCTCATGGGTTCACCAAATTGAATTTTGATGGTAGTAGCATGGGTAATCCAGGGCCCTTTGGAATGAAGGGAGTGATAAGAAATGAAAAATGAAACATGTTAGCTATGTATTCTGGCCCAATTGGGGAGGAAAATTCCTTGAGGGCTGAGATCCTAGGAGCTCTTGAAGAGATACAAAGGGCCAAGGAAATGAACTTTTAAAAGTTGATCATAGAAGGTGATTTTAAAATTGTAGTGAATTGGCTAAAAGATGACAGTTCTATGCTCTAGAAATATAGCAATGAAAAGAGGAAGTTCAAGTGGCTCACCGAGGATACTGAAATTTGTTGTATATGGATAGTGAGAAGTGCTAATGCACTGGCAAATGGTCTAGCTAGGTAAGGGGTGAACAGAAACTCTATGTTTTGGGTTGTTTTGTAATTGCTCCATGGTTTGGTGTTATAGGGTAATTGGGAGTTAAGATTCTTTAGCTCCTTACCTTGCAATTCCGGTTTTCCAAATCATTAATAAAATCCATTGTTATTGATCAAAAAAAAAAAAACTTCTTTTCCCTGATGAACCTCATTTTAAACTACCCCTCAAGATCTTTGGTTGTGTTTGTTTTTCGATGATACGAGTCATTCCTAATGTAAGTTTGATCCTAAATCGGTTAAATGTGTTTTCCTTTAGGTGTAAGTGGGTTTATACAGTTAAGCACAAGGCAAATGGCTCAATTGAGATGTACAAAACTCAGCTTGTAGCCAAAGGATAATTTAAACTTATGGCATTGATTATCTAGAAACATTTGATCCAATTGCTAAAATGAACTTTATTCATGTGATCATGTCTCTTGCTAGCCTTTACATCAAATAATTGTAAAGAATGCCTTCCTTAATGGGAACTTACAAGATGAAGTATATATGGACTTGCCACCTGGGGTAAACTTTCCTAATAGTGATGGAAAAGTCTATGCTTGAAGAAGTCCTTATATAGGCTCAAATAGTCCCCGAGAGCCTAGTTTGACAAGTTCAAAAATGATATCCTAAATATTGGTTTTTCTCAACCTCAGGCTAACCACACCTTATTCATTAGAAGAGTTTATGGTAGAGTAACAATGTTAATAGTATATGTTAATGACATTGTTGTGATAGTTGAATTAAAGTCCTTCCGTGCTTTCAAATTTGAGATTAAGGAACTTGGTGATCTTCGATACTTTCTTGGCATTGAAATTGCAAGATCCTAAAAGGGAACTTTCTTGTCACAAAGGAAATATGTACTTGATTTGCTTTATGAAATTGAGAAATTATGGTGTAAACCTGTAGAAACTCCAATTGACCCCAACCATAAGTTGAGTTCCACTAAAGGAGTTCTTCCAAATAAGGGGATATATCAAATATTGGTGGACTACCTTCTGTATCTATACTTGACTAAACCTAACATATCTTATATTGTTGGAGTGGTTAGCCAATATATGCATGAACCCAAGACATCTCATATGCAAGCGGTTAATAGAATTTTAGCTTATCTGAAAGGATGCCTTAGCAAAGGGGTGTTGTATTCTGATCATGACCATCTAAAGATTGAATCAATTGATGATAGAAGATCTACATTTAGTTATTGTGCCTTAAAGATAATGTAATTTCATTGAGAAGTAAGGAACAATTTGTTGTTGCTCATTTAGTGCTAAGGCAGAGTACATGGCAATGGCTCATGGAGTGTCTAAACTACTCTAGTTGAAGACCTTATTGACTGAGATGGACATCCAAGTAGATGTCCCAATGAGACTATATTGTGACAATCAAGCAGCCATAAACATTGCCCATTATCTTATCCAACATGATTGTACAAAGCATATTGAAGTGAATAAACACTTTATTAGAAAAAAAAAATGCTAGCAGAGATATTTGCCTTCCTTTTGTAAGGTCAAAAGACCAACAAGATGATTGTCTCACTAAAGGTGTTCAATATCAAAAATTTGCTAAGAACCTTACCAAGTTGGGCATGATTGACATATATGCTCAACTTGAGGGGGAGTGTTGAGAATGCTTAGATAAGGGTATTTTAGCATTTTTCCTCTTTTCTTGTATTCTCTCTGTATTTGGGTGCCTGAGTAGGAGCTTCTTTGTAATTTTCTCTTTTTAAAATATAAAGAACTTTTGAGGGTGTAAACAATAACTAGCACACACCTCTCGACACATTTCTTCTTCTTCTTCTTCTAAACCCTAGATTTGTAATTCTTGTTTAAACTTTATCTAAACCCAAACCTAGGAAGTGAACAAAACCAACACAACCAAAGACATGCGAAGGCAAAGGGAAAGGAGACTAAGAAGGAAATACAATAGAGAAAGGGGAGGAACCATGTAACAGTAATAAAGGCATACGATTAATGAGAAAACAAGAGGTAAGGTCAGCATCACTCTAATATATTTTCAGAACTAACATTGAATCAAACGTGGTCGAGCAATATCAAGTAAATGTATATTTTTTTGCTCAACCACTCAATTTTGTTGTGGAGTAGAGGAGCAAAATGATTGATGTATAATGCCATGAGATTCAAAGAATATATGAAACGAGTGCTAAAAATATTCTTTTGCATTGTTAGGATGAAATTATTTAATGGAGATACCATATTGATTCTTGGTTTCAATATAAAAAGAGAGAAAGATATCAAAACACTTTTGTATGAGATTTCATTAAATAAATTGAAGTCATTCTCGAAAATCATCAAGAAAGGAAACAAAATACTTAAAATAATTATAAGAATCAACTGGGCAAAACCCCAAACATCTGAATGAACAGGTTTCAAAAAGACCTAAGGCTCTAGTAAATTCCCTTGGAACAAAAGAAACATGATGATGTTTGTCAAGCTAATAGACTTCACACAGTAATTCTCGAACAGATATGACATCTGAAACAAGACTCTTGAGAGCAAGAGGAGAAGGATGACCCAACTGACAGTGCCACTGCAATGGTGTAATGGAAGAATGAAGAGCTTTCTACGATCCACCACCATCCTAGATAGTACAATCCTCCAACTTCTTACCTGCCACGTCTTAAGATCTTAAAAAATACAATAAGATGGAAAAAATGAGATGAAGCAATTCAAAGATTTTGTCCACTTACTAATAGACATGAGACTAAAAGGAAATTTAGGAACATAGAGCACCGAAGGCAAAGTTAAATCAGAATGTAAAGTCACATCATACCAGTACCGAAAACAACAAAGGTAATACCATCAACTAGAGTAACCGACTAGGCAATGAAGGGAGGGGATAAGGATGCAAATAGGTCTGAAGACCCAATTATGTAATCTGAGGCCCCATAATTGATAATCCATGGTTTAAAAGAGGAAACAAGGCATATTGTACTAGTTTTGCAACAATTGCAGTATTACCAAGGGAAGAGGAAGACAAATGATGTTTTCCATACTCTTCAAGTGTGATAAAGACCATTTCCCTGTCCTTCCCAATGCCCAAAGAAGTAGCCATCACTTGTAACACCAATATCCTCTTCTACAACAACATGATTTGCCTAAGTAGGTGGCAGGCCATGCAAATCATAACAAAAGTTCATATTATGCCCTTTCCGTCCACAATAATTGCACTCTTTGACCATGACTACTAGCACCAAAACCATGACCTCTAATGTTCCTATCTCTACCACTACCATGACTTCCTCTCACTCCACGATTACCCCATCTGGGATAGCTATTTCTACCACATAAGCCACCTCTACTACCTTTGGCTACAACTAGGACCAACTTCTCTAATACTGGAGAGTTATCTATATGTGGGCTAATAACCCTTCTTACTCTAGAGAAAACTTTTGATAATGTGAGTATATCACTACTACCTAAAATTTGGGCACACATTGGTTCAAATTCAGACCTCAACACATAAAGAAATCTTCCCACATCCAACTGATGCATCTGTTGTTGTTGCACTTTGAGATCAATTGAAAGGTTCTGGTATGAATCCAACTCATTATGCAAACATTTTAAACTAGCATAGTACTCCTCTACACTCCTATCACCTTGTTGTAGTTAAAAATATTCCTGATATAATTGATAGATTCTAGTTACATTATCGTGTCCAAAATACAATTGTTTGATATGTTCCCAAATTTATTTCACAATATCAAAGAACATCAAGTTCACGCTAATATGAGGTTCCATACTGTTCCAAAGGCATGTCATGATCTGCATATTCTCTTTGATCCAATCATTATATACCCTACAACCCCTGGTTCTGGTTTATTTTCTTTAATATACTTTAGTTTTCCCCTGACTATCAAATTTACCTCAACAGATTTTTCCCATGGTATACAATTTGTAGCATTAAGTTTGACTGACATCATCTGGACAACCATGAAATCAAGTTGTACCATCACACTCGTTTTGATTTCATTGCCAAAAGCTATCATCGATTAACACCTTCCAAAGTCAACAAGAACACTCAACCAACTCAACTATTAATCTAGAAACACCAACAACATAGCTGCAACCCCCTAAAAAAAGATAACACAAAAAACCCTTCTACAAGTAACCAACCACACCATTCATAAAAACAAACCCGCTAAATACAAACAACGATCATCCAATCTGCACCATTTACGGTCCCTCTTTGAACTACCAAATAGAGGGAGTCTAATACACCATCAAAAAACCAACACATGATGCAACTTGAGGCATGGAAGCCTCCTAACCCTCTAGGCAATCAATCCTTTTTTTGTCCTTCCTCTTCATTTCACCTTTTATTAGCAAAAATATTCAATTGATGTTGTCTCAGGCATCCTTCAGAGATGTAATCAAGCAGGTCGATCAACCAAGCTCTAATACCATGTTATTAGACCGATATTTAGTAAAAAAAATAAAGGAACTTGGTATAAACCTAGTAAGCAAAGAAATGGAGAAGAAGAGAAGAAGAGGAATACGAAGAGAATAGGGCTGAAAAGTTTCTATCGAGAGACACAACTGCCGCCCCTATATGGTTTATATTCATAATGAAATAAAAATTATAGAACTACCCCTGATAGTGTAACTTAAGAATAGAGACAAAAACAGAACAAAAAAGGAGAGGAAGAAAGACAAATAACCCTACGCAGAACACTACATTTTAACAGCATTACCATATGTATTCCATCCACTAGTTAAGACCATTTGATTATTGAACAAAGAAAGGGCATAAAATAGGAAATTTGATTGTTCAACAAAGGACAGAAGAAATTAAAGTAAACTTCCTTAACCATTTGCTTTTAGTTTCATCTTCTATGATGTCTATCCAAAATCTCTTACATCTATTGTATC
The DNA here is from genome assembly GCF_056320005.1 of Nelumbo lutea. Classification (NCBI taxonomy): domain Eukaryota; kingdom Viridiplantae; phylum Streptophyta; class Magnoliopsida; order Proteales; family Nelumbonaceae; genus Nelumbo; species Nelumbo lutea. The sequence goes on along the minus strand of NC_142685.1, from coordinate 111,197,500 downwards.
ATATGAGCTGATTGAGAGTACAAGAAGCTTTGAAATCAGTTAGATGAGCTGCTGCTGCTCCTTCAAAACTAGTAATTAATTCAATCTGCTTGGTATATTTTTCCTCAGGGTTTCTACTGGTACTAAGCCATTTTTAAAATCCAAGGCTAGAAAAAGGAAAACCAAAAGAAACTACAACATGATAAAATAGTAAAATACAATGAATATTAAACTGAATGAATGGATCAAGTACTTCCTTTCAAGCCAGGTTGAACCAATTTATTGGCTTGACTCGTGTACCCCCTCACTGTGGTCCCTTGTGGCACTGCATTCCAAAATCAAATGAGAAATCTTACAGTAACTAGTTCATCCTGCATGCGCTACCAAATTTGGCCCAACAACTAGAAGTACTAATTAGTAGTTTAGACATGGAAAATGGTATAAACTATGTTTGAACCAAACCTTCAGAATCCAGACATCTTATATATAGATGTTCTATTCGCTTAATTTTCCAAACATTGCAACACATAGCGCCCAAGAACCAGATTGTAATGTCTAATTATACACCAGGAAATCTTCTACAAGATCATTGATACTTCTTAACCACGAACGCATATAAGCCAATAAAATAACAACAGCAGAAAGGAAAAAATGAATTTTCTCTTCATTTAATTTGCAAGTGTGAGAAGTACAGTGAATCAACACTGGGAAATTTCTACATGATAATTGATACTTCTTTCTTAACTACAAACAAAAAAGAAAAAATTTGAATTTTCTCTTCATTTCATTTGCAAGCATGAGCAATACAGTGAACCAGCACTACATCATTTTTCCTGTAATCAAAAAGGGTATCAGTACCCATGCAAATGACCATGAAGAATAATCCTCTGCCCCATCCATATGGTTATATCATGATGGAAGCCTTTAATTCATTATTTGTTAACATCAGCTGCTGTATTGCCAGAAGTGAAGGAAGAAAGAATTCCCTGGCGGTTGTTGGCTATTGTATATTCTAATACTCTTTTTTCCCCATCTTGTACTTCTTTACAACAAATGGCAGAAGAGACAAACACCTTTTCATGACTGCATATGATGATCTAGAGTGTAGGCATGAATATCATCTGGCCTAGTACCAGGTCTGCAAGCCACCATCAGGGAAAGAATTAAGAAAATAACTCTTAAAATCCTAAATGAACCAATTATTACAGTAATAATATAATGGAGACAAATGGAGAAATGCCACAAAGCTAATGGCCTTAAGAAACATTCAGAAGTTGAAGCAGTAGTCTTCAACAGTATATTCAAACTTGGTTTTCATTTGAGGTTCAGGCTATGAAAGACTTGAATGAACAAGTACCTCTTATTTATGATACCATAATGAAACTTGGGTTTTCCAGTTTTGATGTCTTCAATGTACTGTAGTCAGAGTAGATAAGAAGCATTCATTAGACAAGTCTAACTTTTATATTAAGAATTAACCTACAGCTATATATAATAATATTTGCAGATGTATGTGTCTGTAACAATGAAGGAAAGGAAAACATCAATATATGTAGTCTGGAACACCACATACCATATTCAATGTTACAAGCATGGATGAAAATGCCAAAGAATCAAATGGTATATCATCAAGTGCAAAAAGCTGGCAATCCAGAGACTCAGGGCCTGGTGAAAAGTGGACTTTTTTCATCCTTGCTCTGAAAATTATGTAACTCTGTTCCATCGGTATCATCAATAAATACATAGACACCCAAGTCTGGAAAAGTAAAAGTAACATGAAAAATGAAAATGTTCGCCCTTACTTGGCCAATAAGAGGGATATCCAGTTGAGCAAATGGTGATACTAGTTCCACATCTGCACCTGTTTCCTCCCAAGTTTCCCTGATTGCCCCATCTGCTGCAGACTCCCCAATTTCCATATAGCCAGCAGGAAGAGTCCTATATTAGCAGAACATATTACATGTTTGTTAATCTAATGAATCAATTTTGTGTTGCTGATAAAAAAAAACATATTACATGTTTCAGAATCCATTTTTTATCCAGAACAGATCAATATAATCATTTGCACAAGTACCTTCCCTTGAAGAAAAAAATAAGCTAAAGAAAATATTTTTCTATCTGCAACCCATATATAATACATACCAAAGACCATAAGATGGTGGAATGTTCCGCTTGCAAAGTAGGACTTTGCCGTCATGCTCAACAAGGCAACCCACAATCTACAGGAATGAGTCCAAAGAAACAAATATCAGAATGACATTTTCCACCCCCACAAGGGAGAACTTAACTGTGCAGAATACATTTAGACACATATACCATGAACCAACTTTAGCAAGAATATAAGCATTTTTCACATTAAAAGGCCCTAAAAGAATTTGGAATAACATCTCTTTCTTATTGTAGAAGTTGGACATGATCAATGTTTGTTATATTTTCCTTTTTTAGTTAGCATTTCAATATAATAGACATAATATATGCATGCACAAAAAGTTGTACTGAAATTTTAAGATGGATGCATAGTTAACAATATCAAGAAACTCCATGCATAATGAGAATTAGCCAAGACAGTTTTTTTCTAAAAACAAAGTTCTTTTCTACTGTCAAATGTGACACATCAAAGTAAAAGACAAAAACTATTCTAAAAGCTTAAAGCATATATTAGGAATTTAACTTCTAAAATTTTGTACAAACTAGGTTAAAATTCTATGACTATAAAATATCCCAGCAGAAGTTGTAAAGAAAGTCCCATTGCAATACCATCTCATTTCCCAGCATGGTCCCAAAAGCCCTGTATTTTACAGTGAAGATATTAATAATGATGCAATGAAATTCTCATTCCAGGGTGTAAGGTCTCACAAATCAAACAGCATCAATCAAGATTAACAAGATCAGAACTTTCAATAAAATAATAAAAAAAAATTCAAACATGACTTTATAGATTAACATTTACACCTAACATTGCATTAAGCCATTAACCAAATTATACAAGGTTTCATTGAAATTGACTGAAATAAGAGGCAGAAATAAAATGTGGACCCTTATTTTGCCAGATTAACATATTTTAAGAATCAAAAAATGGATTAGATTTTAGTTCAGGTTAGGGATCAGAAACCACTATCTTTTAAGTATTGATAGACTCAAGAAAATCTCTGACAACAAGATCAGTCAATGAAAGCCCTAATGGCTAAGCTTCAACCCATTTGGAAAAGTTATAAGCATAATTTTACATAGATTAACATGTGTTGTTTGGTCTAGAAAAACTGGGAGAAAATCAGATCCAATTGTCAGAACCTGTGATACCGAGATACCTGTACATGCCTTGCATACCAGTGTCAGATATGATCCTTATTTGATATGATACCAGATACTGCATGGATACTTCTAGAGATACTCTACAGCATTAATACTTCTAAAATATGTAAAGTGGTTTGTTTTAACAAATTATTCTATAAAAAAATTCTGCACGTGTTTGAAGTTTAATTAAACCTGGCAAGACACAAGTTCTGAAAAATGAACTTTAATTAGCTTCAAAACTAGATATAAACACATAATATTAGCAAATTACATGGGATACCTGTATCAGTATCCAGGATTTTAGGAAATGGGCAATCATGTTCCTTTTTCCCATATTCATGTCCAAGTTTATATTTGTACTTGGGAATAAGAGGTTAGACGGATTCTAGACCAAGTGTGTTGGGTCCCATTATCTCCCTTCTCAAGGTGCTTTTGTTGACAGCAGACAGATTCTAGATGGAGCTCTAGTGGGTGAATGAGTGCATAGACTCAAGGCTCAAAGCTGAAGATCTGGGAGTAATATGCAAATAAAATATTGAAAAGGTGTATGACCATGTATAGTGGGGCTTTGTTGATTACCTTCTTAGAACTTAGAAGGATGGGTTTTGGGCTGAAATGGAGAAAATGGATGGCCTGTTGTCTTGCTGCAGCTAAAATATCAATAATGATTAATGGCAGGCCAAGAGGTTTCTTTGCAGTAAAGAGGGGTCTACACCTAGGTGACCCTTTATCCCCCTTCCTACTTATTATTGTTTTGGAGGCATTGAGTAGAATGATTGATAAATCTGCTTCAGGTAGCTACTTAGATGGTATTAAAGTTTCATCTGACAGTGATCCAATCACATTGCTCCAGTTCATAGATGATTCCCTGATTTTCTCTAGACGCTATAGCCAAGACTTGCTGCTCTTCCGGTGCCTTCTTATGTGCTTTAAGGATACTTCAGGTTTAAAGATAAATTTGCAGAAAAGTGCTATCTTTCCAGTTGGGGAGCTCCCAAATATTGATGATCTTGCTACTGTCTGGGGATGCAGGGTAGGATCCCTTCAGAATTTGTGGGCTTGCCACTGGGTGCTCATTGCAAGTCAAAGGAAATCTGGGACCTGGTGATTGATAGAATAAAGACCAAATTAGCCAGCTGGAAGAAATTACTTGTCCAAGGCCAAGTAAAATTACTCTAATACAGAGTGTTCTCTCTAACCTTCCTACCTATTTTATGTCCCTGTTTAGAACTCCAGCCTCAATTTTGAGTACCATAGTGTAGAGAACACTGATGTGGGCCCCACAGCTATGGTCCCACTGTGTTTGTAGAGTAGAATGTGTTCTAGTCATCCTAGGGTTAGCTGGTGGTCAGTTGTTATTTCAGTTTTATTTTTGTTCTATTTGTTATGTAAATACTAAGGGCAGATCTGTCCTTTCCATGTAATGAGCATAACCAATAAATACTAAATAGAAGTGGCAGCGGCAGAACATTCAGACTCTGTCCCTCCTTTCAACCCTTTGTGTTCTACAGTTCTCTCTTCTCTTCCTCTTCTCTTCTCTACATTTTCCTTCTATTTTCGAACCTGAAATCTATTAGGGTTCAAGGTTGATAGCAGTCTTGAACTTCTACATGGTATCAGAGCAAGGTTAGGGTTTCTCATGTGAGTCTAGTCCAACCGACCACATGAGAACCATCTAGGGCTGGAAGCTGAGAAAGTAGAGTTCGTTGACTGATTCTTGGAGATTGCCAAAGGGTTTAGCAGCTATTGAAGACTTTCCACGGTTGCAAAGTGTTGGTGATCAGGAAGAATCAGAGAAGACTAGGGTCCGGGTAACCTTGGAAGGCAGCGAACAGCATTCTCTTGTAAGTTATTTTATTTTCTAAGAGAAGTACTATCAGAGAAGATAGGTTGGACCTATGTAGAAAGGGCGGCTGAACCATTCTAGGGTTTTCTTCTTTCTATTCTCTAGGGTTTGGCCTGGCCTTAACCTTGCGGCAAACCCTACTAATCTTGCTGCAAACCATGCTGCTGGGCCGAGCCTTGTGATCTACCTGTGAAGCTCTTCTTAAGTTTTTTTTCAACATTGATCAGTTTTAGGGTTACATATTAACCCTACTACAAGTCTTATCTGTATGGTACTGCTTGGAATGTGTGGCTGAGAAATTTTTTAAGGATTGATTAAAACCCTAATTCTGCTTCAGCATATCAAATCATTCTCCAAACTGTATTCAGATCTTTTTTGGGGTTTCGAACTCTTTTAAGGAGTGAAAACTGTACGGACTGTTGCTGTTGTGTTTGCTAATTGGTTTCAGATCAGACTTATACTAGTTTCATGCACATATACCGTGAATACAGATTAGTTCTATACTGATTTTTTATTGTGATTAATAGTCCAAGCGTTGTTCTTCGACTGTAGTAACTCTAATTTTTGAGACTACTGGTTCTTGAACAAAATGGAGTTTAAAAATCAGGCAAAAGGCAGTTTTGGGAACAGCAGTTATGGTAGTGTTTCTGAGACAGGTTTTCAGATTACAACCGTAAAATTTGATGGATCAAACTATTTGGAATGGGCCTAATCAGCCATGATGGCTATTGGGGGAAGGGGTAAATTAGGGTATCTCTTGGGAGATGTGAAAGAACCTTCCGAGGGAGACCCCATTTGGAATGAGCCTAATCAGCCATGATGGCTATTGGGGGAAGGGGTAAATTAGGGTATCTCTTGGGAGATGTGAAAAAACCTTTCAAGGGAGACCCCATGTATACCAAGTGGGTCCAAGAAAACTACTTGGTTATGACATGGCTGTATAATTCTATGCAGCCCCATATCAACCGAAATTACTTATGGGCAAAGACAGCCAAGGAGATATGGGATGTTATGAAAGAAATTTATTCCTAACCCCTTAATGTTGCCAGAGCTTATGAATTGAAATGTGAAGTGAACACTCTTAAACAAGGAGAGAAACCGGTTTCGGTCTACTTCTCTACCTTGAAATCCCTGTGGCATGAGATTGATCACTTAGAGACTCTTGAGTGGGAGAGTCCCAAAGATGCACAGACCCATAGAAAGCAAGTCGAGACAAATAGGGTGTTTGAGTTTCTGGTAGGTCTAAATTCAGAGTATGATATTGTTGGCAACAGATATTGATTAGAGATAGTGTGACTCTCTTCCAGGCATACTCCTTAGTGCATAGTGAAGAGACCAGGAGGAAAGTCATGATGCAACCTCAGCATCTTACACCAACCCTTGTAGCTGTTAAACCCAAATCAGGAGGTGATTCAGAAAGGGACATGAAAAAGGAAGATAAAAGAGATGTGGTATGTGAGCATTGTAAGAAACCCAAACACACAAAAGAAACATATTGGAAACTACATCCTCATTTGGTCCCGACAATGTTGAGAAGCAAGAAGGGTAATGCTCATGTGGCCGTGAACACTGATTCAGCATCCTCGTCTAGCACAAGAGGCACACCTTTAGAAACCTTAGCTGCAGTTCGGGCTGCTTTAATACAGTTGGAAAAGGAAGTTAAGAACTCAGCTCAGCCACCGCAGTCACCATCAGCCCCTGCCACATCTGCTTTCGCACATTCAGGTACTCGAGCCTCAGCCTACCATGCCTCAGCTCCAAGTACTACTGAACCCTGTTGGGTAATAGATTCAAGTGCATCCGACCATATGACTAGCTTGCCTTCATTGTTTACCACTTATCATTTGTCTTCTGGTAGGGATAAAGTATCTATTGTTGATGGTTCTCTTGTCCCCATTTCTGGCAAGGGTGACATCAAGCTATCGGATGCTATCTCCTTGTCTTCTGTCTTGCATGTTCCTAAGCTTGATACTAACCTTCTTTCAGTTAGTAGTATTGCCAAACATATGAACTGCTCAGTAACTTTCTTCCCTAACCGATGTGTTTTTCAGGACTTAGAGACAAAGAAGGTGATTGGGACTGGCTGTGAGACGAATGGGATCTATCTGCTCGGGGAGAGTTCTCGTTGGGATCAGTGGATAAGAAGTCACTGTTTCTCAGATTGTGAGTCCGGTTATGTTTTGGCATAACCGATTGGGTCATTTGTCTTTTCGATCCTTAAAGAGTCTGTTTCCTACTTTGTTTGAGTTTGTTGAGTTGTCCTGGTTGAAATGTGAAAGTTGTGAGTTTGCTAAACATTGTAGAAAATCTTATTCATTGAGTAATAAAAGGAGTAATAGTTCTTTTGATATTGTGCATACTGATGTTTGGGGGCCATATCACATCCCTTCTATGGGTGGGTACAGATATTTTTTGTTATTTGTTGATGACCATACTCGGTTTTCTTGGGTTTATCTTATGCGTTCACGAGATGAGGTTCCCACCCTGACCCAAAACTTCCACCAAATGATCCTAACCCAGTTTGATGCCAAGATCAAAGTTCCTAGATCTGATAATGCTAAGGAATACTTTGTTAAGCCATTGGCATCTTACCTTCTTAATCATGGGGTTATCCACTAGAGCACTTGCCCTCATACACCTCAGCAGAATGGGGTTGCAAAAAGGAAGAATAGGCACATCTTGGAGGTGGCTAGAAGTATTATGTTTACCTCCAATGTCCCTATTCGCTTCTGGGGTGATGCTATCCTCACGACGGTATATCTTATTAATCGGGTTCCTTCCTGGGTTCTTGATATGAAATCTCCTTTTCCCTTCTATACCCAAACGAGGAGTTGCTTACTGTTCCCCTTAAAACATTTGGTTGTACCTGTTTTGTTCAGCTTCTCGAACCCCATCACTCCAAATTCGACCCAAAGGCCTCCAAATGCATCTTTCTTGGTTATGTACAAACTCAAAAGGGTTATTGCTGCTATAATCCTGTCTCAGGGAAGAAGTTTGTCTCCATGGATGTCACTTTCTTTGAGGAGACACCCTACTATTCTCAGGTTTCTCCTCAGAGGGAGAGCAGTGAGAGTGGGGATTTGGGTCCTTTTCTTCAGGGGGAGCGCAGTGAGGGTAGGGTTAATACTTTTGGGGTTGTTCCCTTACCTATTACATTGGGTGATGAGGGCTGCAATAGTGATGGTGGTCAAAGGGATCAGGAGCTGAGAGTCTATCACAGGCGATGCAGGCAGGTTGATCCCGGTCATCAGCAGTCCAGGCCAGCTCCAACCTCTTTTGCGGCTCCAAGTCCAGGTATTACAGTCCCAGGGCCCACAGAGACTCCTTCCACTGTTGCCACTTCACCTCCTGCAGACGACCTTGACCTTCCCATTGTCGTCCGCAAAGGGAAATGGCATTGTACCACATCTACTACCCACTGCATTTCCCAGTTTTTATCCTATGATCACCTATCTCCCTCCTACAAGTCCTATCTTACTTCCGTTGCCAATGTCCCTATTCCAATAACAGTGCAAGAAGCCCTATCAGTCCCGAAGTGGAAAGATGCAATGCAAGTTGAAATGGATGATGCCCTGTTGAAAAATAATACCTGGGAGCTAGTTGATCTGCCCAAAGGAAAGAAACCAGTTGGATGCAGATGGGTATTTACTGTGAAGCACAATGCGGATGGCTCCATTGAGAGGTACAAAGCTCGGCTAATTGCAAAAGGGTTCACCCAGACTTATGGTATAGATTACATGGAGACCTTTGCCCCGATAGCCAAGATGACCACCATTCGAGTTCTATTATCTCTTGCAGTAAGCCACACTTGGCCTTTGTACCAAATGGACGTTAAAAATGCTTTTCTAAATGGAGACCTGCAGGAAGAGGTTTACATGCGGTTGCCTCCTGGATTCTATGACATAGAGACAAGTAAGAAGGTCTGCCGGCTCAATAAGGCATTGTATGGTTTGAAGCAGTCAACTAGATCTTGGTTTGATAGATTCAGACTAGCCCTTGGGAAGTTCGGTTATGTACAGGCCTAGTCAGATCATACACTGTTCATCAAGAGGGTGGAGTCCTCTCTAACACTACTTGTGGTATATGTTGATGATATTGTGGTGACAGGAAATGATAGCCATGAGATTGAGTCCCTCAAACAGTTCCTTCATCAAGAGTTTGAGGTGAAAGATCTTGGTGCACTACGGTATTTTTTGGGTATTGAGGTTGTTAGATCTAAACAGGGGATCTTTGTCTCTCAGAGGAAATATGTTCTAGATCTGTTGGCGGAAACTAGAAAGTTAGGTGTCAAGCCTGCGGATACACCCATTGAACAGAACCACAGGATTAGTGCAAAGAGTGGGGAGCCTCTTGAAGACAAAGTTATGTTCCAGCGATTAGTGGGAAAGCTCCTATATCTCTGCCTCACTCGGCCAGATATCAGTTATGCAGTTAGTGTTGTTAGCCAGTACATGCATTCTCCTAGAACCACGCATCTTCTTGCAGTAGAAAGAATATTAGCATACTTGAAGAGATGCCCGGGTAGAGGTATACTGTTCAAGAACAATGACCACATGAAGGTGGAGAGGTCTATACGGATGCCGATTGGGCTGGGGGTGTTGATGACAGAAGGTCTACCTCTGGATATTGTGCCCTTGTGGGAGGTAACCTTGTCTCTTGGAAGAGTAAAAAATAGAGTGTTGTCTCCCGATCTAGTGCTGAATCTGAATGCAGGTCAATGGCTAATGGAATGGCTGAAATTCTATGGCTGAGATCACTACTTGAGGAGTTGGGTATTGAGTATGAGAAGCCCCTGATGTTGTATTGTGATAATCAAGCGGCTATTAATATAGCGCACAATCCGGTGCAGCATGACAGAACTAAACATATTGAAGTTGATCGACATTTTGTACGAGAGAGGGTCTCATCACAAGAAGTGTGTCTCCCGTACATCACATCCAACATGCAGCTAGTAGATATCCTCACCAAAGCTGTACCAAGGAAGAAGCTAGAGGCGGATCTATCCAAGTTGGGAATGATAAACATTTATTCCCAACTTGAGGGGGAGTGTAGAGAACACTGATGTGAGCCCCACAGCTATGGTCCCACTGTGTTCGTAGAGTAGAATGTGTTCTAATCATCCTAGGGCTAACTGGTGGTCAGTCGTTATTTCAGTTTTATTTTGTTCTATTTGTTATGTAAATACTAAGGGCAGATCTGTCCTTTCCATGTAATGAGCATAACCTATAAATACTAAATAGAAGTGGTGGTGGTAGAACATTCAGATTCTGTCCCTCCTTTCAACCCTTTGTATTCTACAGTTATCTCTTCTCTTCCTCTTCTCTTCTCTACATTTTCCTTCTATTTTCGAACCTGAAATCTATTAGGGTTCAAGGCTGATAGCAGTCTTGAACTTCTACACATAGAAAAGCTGAGAAGGGATTTCTTGTGGGATGGTAAAGCAGAGGAAAAGAAGCTGTATCTAGTGGCATGGCAGAGGTATGTAAGCCAAACATCAAGGAGGAGTAGTTGGTAGCTAACCACTTAAACAGATTAACATTGCTTTCCCATCCAAGTGGCTGTGGTGGTTTGGAACTAAGAAAAATGAGCTTTGGAGGAAAGTTGTAAAGTGGAAATATGGGAGGCTGAGCTGGGGTGGGAGTCAGGCCCTGTCAATGAAGCCTATGAAATATCTTTTTCAACTATGTTATCTATAAACCAGGAAAGGTGAGAACATTTTCGTTTGGAAAGATTGGCGATTTCAAAATGGTCCTCTCAGGTCTCAATTGTACCTTCCCCAACATCTTTGCTCTGGCACAGGATAAAGTCGCCCATATCTGTGACTATTATAAAGGGAATGCAAATCAGATTGTTCAGTGTCCTAGGTTGAGAAGAAATGTTAATGACTGAGAGGCCCTACTAGGCTACTAGCTATGATGCAGATCATCGAAAAGGTGAAACCTAAGCATATGCATCTACATGGAGGCCCTACTGGATATGATGCAGATCACCAAACCAACCATAGATGTGTTGAGAAGAAAAAAAAAAAAAGTGCACCATTAACTGGTGCTACCTGTGTGAACAGGCTGAAGAAAACACACAGTATCTATTAGTAACTTGCAGTGTTTCCTGTTCTGTTTAGTCTCATGCTTTGCAGCTTTTTGGTGTATATTGGGCTGTAGCTCCTGATATTGAATCATTAATCTCTTCTAGGAGATCCCAAGCTTTCAGCAAGAGGGGTAAAGTATTGTGGAATATGATTCCTCTAGTGATCAGTTAGTGTATTTGGAGGGAGAGGAAAGACAGAACCTTTGAAAATCAGTCTCTTCCCACTGAGAAATTGTGTGACAAGACTGAGAGTTCTACTCAAATGGGTATCTATACATGTTTTATTCAGGGGCTTGAAGTTTATCCAGTTTCAGTTCTTTGGGAAGAATCTTGTGGGATGACAACTTTTCTGTGTAATGGCCTCACTAGAGTATTGAAAATATCATAGCTGTACTAGGCTGTTGAGGAAACCTATACCTCTACATCCATTTGCCAAATTACCTTTTCTGGTAATTTTCACCATTATAGGTTATAATCACTCAAATGGTATGGAGGAAATGGTAAAATAGATGGTGGAAATATTGTTGTATATCTAGTAGAACCATCACATCCACTTGTTTAAACCACATTATGGAGCTCTATCCAATGAAACTGGAAGCTGAATGAGTTTGCAATTGTTCTTAGGATTGGGTTGACCCATCCAGGGCTACGTGAATACAAAATTTATATTATTTACTTTTGTAAATGATATTTTGGTCAAATGAATTATCTCAAAAATAAAATAGAACTTAGAAGATAGAAGCAGATACGATTCCTTTAATATTAACCTTATACCTAGATCAAAGACTCAAAAGTTGAGTACCATTTTTGGGTTCTGATAGGCAACTTTCCCACAAAGCTGGCAAACATCTCTCATTCTCTCATCTCCATCAGGAATAGCTTGCTTAGTTGGGCCACCACACCACTGACAGAAATTGACATGGGCCTGTGAGCACATTCAAATGATTAGGACCCATGCAAAAGTTTGGAAAAGAAAGAATAATCACGAACCACTCTTTAGATGAAATGTGGTTGTACTAAATAGTAAATATGCATTTTTTTCATATTTAAGCATATATAATTAAACACAAAGGCATATATTATAGTTGGAAAAGGATTAATGAATTTCAAAGCTGTATGCATCTTCTAATGACTCATAGTACATACAAATTCCACTTGCCACTTTCATACTTGTTGGTAATGACTTCTACAGCTCCAATTGTCACCTTCATACCTGTTATTGATGGCTTCCACAGTAATTACAAGAAATTCAAAATTCAACTATACTAGGTATATCTGAAAGTGTATCAAAAGAAGAACATGAGAACATTTAATTCAACTCAACGCAGCCTTAGTACAACTATTTGGGGTCAGGTCCACACATCCCACTCTGCCATTGTTTTATCAACAGCCATGTTTTCTATCAAATTGTAAGTTTATAGATCATTTATTACCACTTCAACCCACATTTCTTTTGGTATTCCCCATACTTTCTTAGGACCTTCTACTTACACAAAATCACTCTCCACCAATGCAGTCATTGACTACCTATGCACATGACAAAACCATCTCAGTTGACTTTCCTTCATCTTATCACCAATTAGGGCCATTCCTAAGTCCTCTTGAATGAACTTATTTATACTTATATCCTTTTTAGTCTTGCCCAATTTCCATCTTAGTATCCTCATCTTTTTATATTTTGCTTTTTTTGTTTTTTTTTGTTTTTTTTTTTTTTTTTTTTTTGGGGGGGGGAATGTAAATTCCAGAAATACAGAAATTTTCTTTCAAACAAGAATAAAAGAAGAACAATTCTGATTTCTACTGTATTCTTTCAAAGTATTACCAAGTAAAAAAGGAAAAGTTAAAGCATCCAATTCTTAATAAGCATCAAACTCCAATAGCCCTCATTAAAATAATAACATAACTAAAGCTTACAAAAGGAAAGAAAAAACAGAGACAATAAAACAAGAAACAACTCAAAACCAATTTGCATTTCCAACAGATTCTTGCCGATCACCGCTCAAAGAGGGAAAATAACTATTATTTTATAAGCAAAAAAACCCTATTTGCACCTTTTATCACCAACGCAAGTACAGAATTCAACTTCACACATGCCTTCCAAGAAATACATTAGGAAGTAAATAAACAAAACAGAAAAACTCAAATAAACATTTGTTTTCAATCCAATTATTCGAAAACCTTAGACATTTTGAACCCGTCTCTGTAAATTAAACTGCGCTCACCCAACTTAGCAAAGAAAGACAATAGCATAACGAATATAAACTCAATCCTATTTTATATAAAGAGAAAAGATACCAAAAAAGCTTACTAATGACTGAAATGCAGTTGCTGGAGAAGAAGATGAACTACAGTCCGAGTTCGATTCAGAACGAGTTGCAGAGGTTCGAAATGCTCCGAAACAACCGCCTCGGACCGTAGAACCATCGGACAAGAGCAAAGAAACCGCTACTCTTCCCGACGTTAACGTCGACGCCGATTTAGTAGAGATGGACATGAGCGACAGTTTCCCACCGCCCCCATGCGGCTTCCATCTATGCAGCGTAGACGAAACGACTCCAGAAGAGTAACCAAGAAACTGGATAGCTCTCAGCATGATCTGCTCTTCAAATCCAAGATCCCACAAACTGAAAACAACAACAACAACGCAGAGGACACGAGCTTCTAAAGCTCAGAGCTAGAAAATTGATTTCTACAGAAGATTTGAAGATCGAGCCTGTTGAATTCGATCAACACATGACTTCACTCGATTAAGTTTTGTCTCAAGTGGTTTCCAGTGTAACGGTATCTAGAGCAGATATATGTATGAAACTCTTTCCCTCCGTGCGATCTTACTGATAATGTTGATGTGTGGTTATATTTCTCTGGCGGACTTGTCGATGAACGGTCCAGATCGATAGCTCTTCTCACAAGCTGGTATGTAGAACACTGTAAGAGGAAATCATAGGTAACCGTCGTGCAGTTGCATTCAAAAATGGGTGGGTCATCATCAGTCATCTACGGTTGGATTGCCGTGTTCCAGCCTCCAGGTTCCAGCTTATTTTCAGCTTCATGAATCTTGATGGCACCCGCACCGGTATCGTATAAGATAGGTATGCAATTAGGCTGGGCTCAATCTCAACTCCAACGGTCCACCGGGCTCAAGCCCAAATACTAGGGCGGGCTGAATTTCAGTTAGGCATTTGGTTTAAGTTTTTCCTTGATTAGGTCTTCTTGTATTTTTGGTTGTGACTCTGAGGTACTCAGGTACGAAGTTATCAAATCAAATTTGGGTAAATTCCATATTAATACACTATACTTTGGGGTTTGTCTCGCTTTAATATCTAAACTTCAAAATGTGCCATTCCAAATTTCCAATACCTGAACTAAGGCTGCAATTTTGGGCCGGGTTAACTTCCGGTTAACCCAAAAAAGTTAGATTGGGTTGGGTCAGATTGATGCTCAGGTTAGGTTTAGGTTGAAATTTATGAACCCGATTTTACTTCGGGTTGGATTAGGATTGACCCCTCAGACAACTCAATCCAACCCAAACCCGACTCCATAGTTGTATATAATTGTCATACATTGATTTGTTTAGATGCATCATAGTTGTAATGCACCACCACATACTATCATTTATTTCATTTAAGATAACCACTTCACTTAATCCTAATTGGAAATACTAAAACCTTTATAACATATTTTATGTTTTCTGAATATTTTATTCTTTGTCTCCCCTCTGTTGTTTAACTTGATGCCCATAAAAATATCTATTATTACTCATCATAGTAAACCATAGTCATTTCAAACACTTTTTTTCTGAATTTTGTACTTAAAGAACCAATAAAAACATCAACAAACAAATACTAATAAAACATAGGATTAATATATGTAATGAAAGTTGAACTAAGATCTAAGGTTAAGAAGTTCTATGAGATTTTAAGGAATGGGAAGGTCAAGTTGGACCCAACTCAAGCCCAACCCAATCTGAAGTTGACTTCTGGTTGGGTTGGTTTGAGTTAGGGTTAGGGTTGAAGGAATTTATTTAGGGTTAGGGTTGGGGTTTATAAGTTAGGGTTGGGCTAGGTTTGGCCTCAAACCGACCTAACCCAGCCTGACTTGTGACTAGGGGTGAGCAAAAAAAAAATGAAAAAACTGACCGAAAACGAACCGAAAAATCAATTAACCAAACTGATCGGTTTGGTGTTTAAAAAAAAAAAAAACTAAAGGTACCAATTCGGTTTCGGTTAACCAATATAGAAAACCGATAGTTAACCGAACTAATAGGTATACATATATTTTATATATATTTATGCATATTATATATTATATATAAATTATATTTTTATATATTATAAATTAATAAATATGCATTATATATAAATATATATATATATTTATAATATATGATATATTATTTATTATTTAAAATATAATATTTTATATATATTTATATGTTTTTTATAATATATATTGTAATAATTAAAAAACCAAAAAACTGATGAACGAACCAATGGTTAACCGAACTGGTCAACTGGTTAACCAATTGACTTCAATTCGGTTTTGATTACTGGCTTTCCAAAAACCGGTAGTATCAGTTTAATATCCACCATTAGTAGTCCACTAGTTATCTAATGCACGTGATGTCAAATGTGATTTGTAGCATTTCAAAGTTTCAAAACTATCCTTTTTGAAGAAGACACTATTCATTGTATTCTTCAAACCAAAGCAGCGATGAACAAAGTCCCAAATCCACCATTGTTTAAGGTCATTACATTTTAATATGTTTTTTTTAGCTCTTGTCAATCTCAAATAAATAAACTTATTAAAAACATGAAAAATACAATTTATTCATTAATCACGAGGGGCAATTATAAGGCTTTGTTGTTGCTAAGTCAACTCAGACCATTTTACAACTATGAGATAGCATAAACAATTGCAAAACTGCAATCCCCATTTGTTGTACCACCATAGTTTTGCTACTATTTATGCTATATCTCTGAACTCAACCTTGATCGGTCGGTTCAAAGGTTGAGTTCACTCAACCTCGTTTCATGTTATGGTTCATCCTAGTAATGCAAAGAGCAATCTAGGACCTGATTAAACCAATGTAGTCTTAACCAGCAATATAAAACTCGTGTGGCACCTGATTTGAACAATTCTAAACCAACCAATGGTTCATCCTAGTAACACTGACTTTGAACCAACCAATGGTTCATCCTAGTAACACTGACTTTGAACCAACCAATGGTTTTGGTCTTTAAGAATGCAAGTCTAGCACTTGATTTGAAGAATTTACATAGCATCATCCATTCAAATTTTGACAAATTCTTAACCCGAGCTTGAGATGTTCTCGATTTGTACTTGTGATGTCATTATGTGGGTAGGTGTGAGTAGGGTTCTTGTGAATAGGAGATTTGAACTGCTTGAGCTTGCCTAAATTGGTAGCCTTAGAATTGGTCCAATAGATATATTGCTAGGGTGGTGTTTAATACCATTGTCATTTCACAAGAAAACGTTTTGTATGAATTTGTGTCTTGGAAGTTTTTTCTTACTTTATGACAATTAGGCACCATTAGACACCATATGAACAAAACAATGAAAAACTCCTTGCAATTGGAGAAAATGTCTTCTTTGATATGCATTTTTTTTATATAATTCAAGACAATCATTTTCTTGATAAATGATTAGACTCTATTGCTAACTTTTTTTTCTCATTTCAATATGACCTTTCTTTTTTTTTTCCAAAAAAAGAGCCAGCATCAATTCATTAAGACTGCATTTGTAAATGGTGCAAATTGAGTGTAAATCCCGGTTCAAGGTAAATTTGTACTCTAGTTCACTTTTGCCTGTGTTTGGCAACATTACATTTATGCATTGACAAATGATAGGAAACACATTTTCCAATGCATATTTACATTGATAATAAGATGTAAAAGTATATCAATAAAAAAGAAGTAAATTTGCATTCAAGTGGGCTTTTCATAAAAAAAGGCATATGCTTTATTGAAATTTCTGTTTGCATCCATTACAACTAAAAGTCTGTTTGGTAAAAAGGTAAATTTGTCATTGCAAAACTAACCCAACTTTACAATTTATATGGACTGTTTTACACTCTACATATTTGCATTCACGCTTATTTGCATCGTTTCCAAATGCAGCCTAAAGAGTTGAAAGAAACGTTGGGAGACACACGAGTTAAAGTCTATAGATAGTTGGATTTTACATGCAAAATAACCTTGAGTATGAGCAGTTAGGTTCCTGCTTCTATTAAACAAAAAAGACTTCTAAGAAGTTGTTCAATAGCTTGATGATTTTTTTTTTTTTTGTAGTTGCTCTGCCATAAAGTTGGGGTTACTTGGCTATTCATATACTTCACTAGAAGTTGAGAGAATATATTTAGTGAGTCTTTCCTCCCGCTTTAGTATAGTTGCCTCGAGACCTGAGATCAGATATTTTAGTTTTGCATCACAAGGATTGATTGCCTAGCAGGGCCTTCCTTAAGCCACGATTTGATGTCCATGTGTGCATTGGAGGATGAATGAGCATCTTGAATTTCCTATGAAAGGATAATAAGAGATACCTATTTGTAATAAACATTCATTAGAGTTGTCTATGAAAAGTGAATTGGTAAGTCATTTAGTTTTGAGGGGTGAGTAAACAACCCATTTTGACAAAATTTCAACTGGAGATGATTTAACGTTTTCAAATATGGCTTTGTTTCTAGCTAGCCAGATTAGGTATAACAGAATGCAGCCTTAACCAACCATTTATAGGGCATCAGCGTTGTCAAAATTTGACAAGAGGTTAATGATCCAATCTTGAAGAATCTAGTAAGGGGGCTGAATGGTAATAATGTCGGAATCTATGCCAACTTGAGCTCTTAAAAATCGGCATTTGAAAAATAGATGGTGTAAAGATTCCATTTCATGATTGCAGAAAACATAATTACGTTCTAATGGTCCAATCTCTCAAAAAACCATTCAACCTAAAAGTTTAAGCTATTAGGTGAGGTCCTTGAATAGGTTGACATTCTTTAACACTCTCCCCCTCACATGAAAGCCCATTGGGCTTGAAGTGTGAATAAGTACAAGTTCACCCATACCTTGTGCTGAAACTTAATTAATTAAAATGGGGGTAATGAGAATCGAACATTAGACCACTTGGTCAAAGTGGCTCTGTCAAAAAACCATTCAACCTAAAAGCTTAAGCCATTCAGTGAGGTTCTTGAATAGGTTGATATTCTCTAGCACAAGCCATTTTGTGCATTTGTCTATTGTGTGAAGCCCATTCCGTAGGAACTTCTAAACAGTGGGGAGGGATTTTTAATATCCATAGAAGTTTCCAATTAAAAACGATAGAGGAAGAAGGTTATTCTAATGAAAAATAGTGGTAAGTAGAGCTTACCAAGTAAAGGCCTAAACTAGTTGACTTCCATAGTGGTGACTCAGATGCTTGCTGTGAGTTCAAAGTGATTCCCATAATGTGAGGGATGGCTTGGTTGCCTAGAACTTATAATTTGTCAGCATTCCATGTTCCATCATTGTTGAGAATATTGGTCACTTTCATATCATAATGGAGTGTAATGTTCTCTTTTGGTGTATGAATACCTCCACGTATTGTGGGAACCCAAGGGTTGTGAAAGACAGACATTAGAGTCATCCTTGATCAACCAAAGGGTGTTGTCTTTCAATTTCTGTAGAAGCCCATGGGCTTGGTGCCACCAAGGAGAACTTCCTTTTCCTTTCTTGGCTGAAAATAGACTTACCTTTGGGGAAGTATGTCTATTGCATAAATTAGCTCCATAGAATGTTTGGGTGGGAAACAGTCTCTAGATTTGCTTACAAAATAGGGCCTTGATCATGATGGAGCTTTGCCTAAACCTAAACCACCATGGGGTTTGGGGAGGCAAATTTGTTTCCATGGGATGGTGTGCTTTGAACCATCTTTGTTATTTGTCTACTAGAAATCTCTAGAGATCTTATCTAGAGTTTGATGTGCTTTGTCTGGTAGCAACGTGGATTTTCATTTTATAGATTGGGATGGCTTGAATGACTAACTTAATCAAAGTGTTGTGTCCCACTTGTTAAAGAAATTTGGAGCTATAAGCATTGATTTTTGAGAGAATCTTGTCTTTGAGGTCTTTCTGTGAGAGACTCTTTGTTGTTGTTGGGCTCGAGTTTGACATCTAAATATGGTTCCAACTAGTGGGTTCTTTACTTTAAGTATGTAAGAGATGAATTTCCTATGATGACGAGGCACATTGTTGCTAAACATTATAATGGATTTGTGATGATTAATTTTTTGGCCTGAAATGAGCTCAAATTGTTTGAGAAGATGTCTTAACCTGGTTAATTTTTGCTTTGCAAAAGAGTATGTAGTCATTTCCAAAGAGATGATGAGAGATTAGAGTGCCGCCATAGATAAGTTTGACTTCTTGCATTTCACCCTTGGAGATTGCTTGCAAAAGGAGCTGAGTTAGGATTTCCATGTCTATGATAAAAAGATATGATGACAATGGATCACCTTGATGGAAACTTCTACTATGCTAGAAATGATCATATGCTTTGCCCCCCCCCCCCAACATAAGAGAGTAGGATGGGGTTGAGATGCATTGATAAATTAAGTTGCATCATTTGCTAGGGAAATCCATTTTACGAAGTACCTCTAAGAGGAAGTGACAACCCATGTGGTCATACATCATTCATAGATAATCGACTTAGGGTTGATGAGGGATAATTTCCAACCGTGGGCCTAATTACTATATGGTGGAGCATACATCATTCCTAGATAATCGACTTAGGGGTGATGAGGGATAATTTGGCCCTCCAATGACTTCACGCCATGTGGCACTTCTAACCCGTTGCATAACACCTCGGTGCCATGTAGGAAATGGTGTGTCCTTATCAAGTCAGCCAAATGCACCTCGGATTCACCTTAACAGAGTAAACCAGAGACCTCGATGGACATGCTGAGTACTCATCGACCTGATCAAGTTTTGAAGTGGCAACCTATGGGGCATGGTGACCAACTTCTGCTACATGTGACTTATCGTCTCCGATTCCTCTAGGACCACATCGCCTAATCGATAGAATTGAGTTCCATTCCACCCACTTTAGAGCTAATCGGATAAGTCTTATCACTATCCGCTACAACTACCTCCGAAGATAGTGGGCTAATAAGTCACGTTCCCTCGAAGATCTAGGACGCACTACGTGACATCGAATCCTATATAAAGGCACCTCCTTCACCTACAAAAGGTATGTGTGGTTGTGCATTCAATTCACTCTTGCATTTTAAGATCTTTTGTCTCTTTCCACACTCACCACTAACTTAAGCATTAAAGTGCCCACCCCGAGTACTCTGACACTTTCTTTCTTGCGGTTCGGCCTACTGATCTCATCAACCAACGTCCAAGCTGTCCTCCAACAGAGAGCTGCTAGATTGTGCACCATCAAGGGGTAATACTTCTATGTGGAGAAAAAAAAAAGAATAGAGCAAAAACAAGGTGGGCCAGAAACTCAAGGTCGTTCAATGTTAGAAATTTGGATAAAGAAGTTGTAGGTTGAGTAAGTTGAGTTTTTGTCAACCATTTCTTGTCAAAGGCTTTCAACTTTGAACTCTATCCTTCCTTATTCCTTAGATCTTGTTTGCGTGAGGGTGCTGAAGTGGGTTTTAAGGAGCAAAATGGAAACTTCAATCAATATGACTTTTCATAACAACAGGTACATTGATCTAAAGTGATAGGATCTCCTAAAGGGTAAAACATAAAAAACCTCCCCTAAGGTTTTTGACAATTATAAAAACACTCCCTGATATTTCATTTTAACAAAAACTTCTCATATAGTTTTGAAAAGACCAATTGACTCCCTTCCATCGTTGTTGTCTGGTAATGGAAACTTGAGATTTACAAAATTGTCCTTACTATTCATTAGGACATCTTTCTACATAATTCAAAATTTCACATTTATCTCTCTCACTCTACTTGCGAGTTTACAAAGTAAAATTACTTTACTCTTTTCAATTTGACTTGTGGAACCTTTTTAATTAAAAATTAAAACTTCTTTTAGGGGCATTATAGTAAATCTTTAATTATATGAATTGATAGATATAAGGTTAAAATGGACATTTTCAAAAACCAGATGTTTCTTTTTCAAAACTATAGGAAAAGGTTTTGTTAAAGTGAAACCTCATTGGAGGTATTTATGATTGTCAAAAAACCTTAGGGGAGGTTTTTATATTTTACCCTCTCTTAAAACTAAAAGCAAAAATCTTGCATACATCCCAAAAACATATGACATCCAAAATGCATTAAGTCTCCCCATAAATCAATATATGATTGGATGTTATACTCTCAAGTAGACCTCTTCATGGACCGAGTAGCCCGACGGCCCGGCCCGCACCCCGGTTGGGCTTGGTCATATAATTAGGCCCGCGGGCCTGACCTCAAGCTTAACACAGTAAGCCCGACTGTGTTTCAAGCCGGGCTCGGCTCAATATTATATATTTTATAAAATATATAATATGTATTTTATATATTATATAAAATATATAAATAATATAATATTTATTAAAATATATATTTATAATTTAATATATATATATATATATATATTATTCTTTTCTTTATAATTTCAATCTCTCTCTCTCTCTATTCAGCTGCTTCAACATTAATAATAATAATAGTATAGGCTAAATTTCAGGCCCGGGCCCAGGCTCGGGCTTCGGGCTTTTTATGAGGGCCAGGCTCGGGCCCAAGTTGTAGGCCTGATGGTTGGGCCGGGCTTGGGCTCAGGCCTTAAAAAAAATTGTTAATACACAGTAAAAGCCTGGCCCGAGCCTGGCCCGGCCCGGCCCATGAACAGGTCTACTCTCAAGTTGTATGCACGATTTTTGCTACCAAGGGATATAGACTCTCATCTATATACATCCCCAAATGCTAGAGTTTAAAGATATTATCCAAAAGGGGTGAAAAAAATCAAATGTAACAAAACATTGATATAATAAGATGATATTAGCTACAAACAATGTCCTTTACAATGGACGATATTTTTTGGGTATTTGATGATAAGCCCGAAGGGGTCGTTTGAATAATGCAACTTAACACCACTAAACTCCCCCTGCCTCACACGCCAAAGTTAGTGGTAACAGAAATATAGTCCATGTTTCTATGGGAATCAACTAATGTATCAACCATCATACACTATGTTAGGAACCATTGAAGATTGGTACTGTGTATTTTGGGCCTAGTGTCACTTTAGTCCCCAAACTTTAAAATGTGGCAATTTAATACCCAAACTTTACCTTTTAACCAATCCTTAAGTGACATTTGAAAAGACACAAATGCCCTTCAAGTGTCATCTAATTTTCTTTATCAACCATCTAAACATTGACAAAAAATGAATAGTCTCAAATTCTTGCCTCTTCTATTCAAGAAAGTTGGGGTCACTAGAATGTCCATTGAGACGATTCCAATTAGGCTTGTACATGGATTTGATCGATTCAGTTTTGTCTATTTTTGTCAACCAAACCGATCGCATCGGGTTGATTTAAAAACCAGCCAAAACCGAATTCAAATTGGTTTTTACCGGGACCGGTTTTAGTTGGTTTGAATTCAATCAATATGACGTTCTCCTTTGTGGGCCCAAGTACAATACTTTGATAATGTTCATTTGGTGGATTTTATTGATGATTAGCTATGCTATGTGTCAAGTTCAGGTGCATGAATGACATGGTTTGCTGTAAAAGTGAGGTGGATTTTATAGATGGTTAGGTAGCTATATCCCATTATGAAATGACTAATAAGGGTCGACGTCTATAGGTGGTGTATACAGTTACATTTGTTTCACTATGTCCAAATGCGTGGAATGTCCCATCAAATCATCAATAAAATCTAGATTGTATCAAAGACCAACAGATTCTCGGATGGCCAGAATTTTATGTTGTGGTGTAGCTGTGTATATATATCAGGTCGGGTCATAAAAATATAAGCTATAACTGAACCAAATCGTTGGTTTTTACTGTCATTAAAACTGAAATCGATCTAGATTTTATAAAACCGATCATCTCGGATTGGATTGATTTGGTTTGGTCGATTTGTGATATTTTGTGAATAATTCTAATCCCAATTTTTTTAAATAAAAGAGGTAAAGATTTGAGATTATTTATTTATTGTCAACGTTTGAATGATTGATAAAAAATTTAGATAACACTTGAAAGGCATTTGTATCTTTTCAAATGCCACTTAAAGGCAAGTACTGGATTGACATGTTCTAAAAATTTGGGTATTGAGTTATAATATTTTAAAGTTTTAGGGATCAAGGTATTGGATTATCAGATTTTAATGTTTTAGGGATGAAAATGACACTAAACCTAAAGCAAAACGTACTAATGGTGAATTTTCCCTTGAAAAATCAAGTGCGGGCGCTAACGTGAGGAGCAAATCCGGATTCTCAAGAGTAATTAGTGAATACGCCGTTGATCTGCATAGTCCACACCTTATGGGTAGCTCGATGTACAGACTTTGTTTGTACTTTGTAGCCCATCCGGACTCTGGCCAAGTTGGACACAATTGGACATACGTGTTCAATATTGATTGGTTGCGTAGCCTTCTCTACACTCCTTAGTGTATAGCTCTCATCCTGTTCCAATCTTTTCATGGATGCCATATTGCCATCCATCATGTTCATGCCAGCATTATAATAGTTCTCATCCCGACTCTAAAAAGAAAGACGAAAGACTCCGTGAACACGAAGCTCACGCTCCGACTAGACCTGGATAGAGCTTGAGCTTCGGACGGAGTTCAGACAAAGGCTATGTTCGCGAGTCAGTGTTCAGGCCCCAACTTCTCTGTCTCCCCCTCTCGCTGTTCATTCCCGTCTTCGAGGTTTACTTCTCATACCCGTTTCTTCGCACGAATGTCATCTGCAACTGGAGCCAAAAACCCTCCAGTTTCATTGGAATCATTGGTCGTAAAGCCTCCTTCTCACCCTACTTACGATCTGAAAGCGGTCATCAAACTTGCCCTTTCCGAGGACGCCGGCGATCTTGGTCTAATTCCTCTTTCTCTCACTTTCTTTCTTCTTCTGCTTCTGGTTTTCAGAATTTTGTTTCTCAATAATGAAGGTGGCAATTATTTGTTCTTGTTTCTTTGTTTCATGAAGCGTCAATAGTCTTTCTTTTGGATGCATCCCTTTTAATTGGCAGGGGAAATGGAATTGGCGGGTCATCTCTGAGCATTTCTGAATTTCGATTTCTGGGTCTTATTTGGAAACGGAGATTAGCAGATATTAAAGCTGCCAATACTGCTTTGTCGTAGATTTCGAAAGCCCATGGCTTTCACTCATTTGTGTTCCGCTGAACCGAGCAGAAAATTCCATTTCTCTTTGGAATTTTTACCTAGACGCATCAACTAAAAGTTTAAGCTTTGTTTAGGGAAAAAGGGAATGGCATTGGATGCTCAGAATTCAAAAGTTTAGAAATGTTACTCAGCAGAATTAATAATGGCAATTGCAGGGGATGTGACCTGTATGGCCACGGTTCCGCTTGACATGGAAGTGGAAGCGCGTTTCCTTGCAAAGGAAGATGGGGTCATTGCTGGAATTTCCCTTGCAGAGATCATATTTGACGAGGTTGATTCCTCGCTGAAGGTATAGAGACTTGGAAACTTTCTCATCTTCTTTGAGTGTCTGCTGCTTCCTTGCCCGTATTTGATGTGATTTTTAATATCAGGTTGAGTGGTCTGTGAAGGATGGAGATTATATTCGCAAAGGAATGCAGTTTGGCAAAGTATATGGTAAGAATCTCAGTAAGAGGAATCTTTCTGTTTTCTTATTAAAAAATGTTTCGAGTTGCATTCTTAGTAATATTATTATTTACGAGGACTTTTTCTATACCTATACACATGCAGGAAGAGCACACAGCATTGTTGTTGCTGAAAGAGTTGTTCTGAATTTTATGCAAAGGATGAGTGGTATAGCAACATTAACCAAGGTAAATTTCTTTCCATCAAGTTTAAATTTTGAACTCTACGAAATTAGGATATAAGGTGCTACTGCCAGCCTATTCAGGATTGGTTGGCTAACAAGCTTTATAGGGAATCACTCATTCACTCCACAGGATATCAGCACCTATTATAAAATGTGATCTGTTACAAGTTGAAGGGGATAGAAGAGCTAGGGGCAGACTGAAAAAGACTTGGGTGGAAGTAATAAGAAATGATTTAAGTGCGCATAGTTTAACAATGGATATGGCACTTAACGGAATGCGAAACAGGTTCTGTAGCTAACCTCATATGGATAAGACAAGGCTTAGATGATGATGATGATGATGAATCACTGCACAGGATATGGACGTTGTTGGCTGAAAAAAGTAATGAAACAAAAGCTGATAAGAATTAGAAGAGGAATAAAAGAATATTAGACAAGAGAAACAATTAGCCAATATAATGTTATGGGTTATATCTAAAGTCGAAAGCTTATCATGCACTGTTATATTTTCACAAAATAAGTTCATGTACAGGTAGTGCTGTCTTAGGAGTAGGGCAATCTGATGAGTCATGTAGATGGTATACAGAACCAATTACCTAATTTAATGCTTCTATTCCAGAATGTTTAATTTTTTGGATGATTAGGACTTTGATACCAAACATACCAATGAAGCATTTATGAACTATAACCCATCTAATTGGGACAAAGTTCAGCCTAAAAGTTGTCTGGAACTCTGGATACCTATACAATTACTTAATCCAATGTATTTGAAACAACTCTTCAATGTTACAAAACTGGGGTTGACTAGATTTTTCAGACCAGAAAATTTAGGGATTGGGCAGGTTGGTTTATCTGGTTACCCAGAAATCCTTCAAAAAATGAACAAACTGGATGGTTCAACCATCTCCTTACTTTGGGATAGCTGTTCTGTCTTAACAAGTCTTTCTGTGCTTTTCTGTCATGCGTATGAGGGGGATCCAGTTTAACCCACTGGTCAAACTCCTCAACCTCTGGTCTTGCCGCATATAGAAACTATATGATTGTTATCAATTTACACAAGTTGAGCTCTAAGCAAACATCCAGCTGAAACAACATATGGACTAAAAATTGCACAGATGGGGCCAATGTGTTAGGCCCAACTCTTCCTTGTACAGTACTAGAGGTTTTCTTCCAAACACAGACCCAGAAAATCTCAAAAAAACTGCATGAATTGAATGGTTTACTTTAATCATTTCCGTGGTCAATCTGGCCATTTTTTTAGATCATCCAGGTCCATATAATTAATTATAAAGAAGATTAGAAAAAAACTGTAAGAACATAAAGAGCAGTGTTTTTAAGCTAACCCAGAAAAGGAACCGCTTTTCTGTCTAGGTGATGGGTCAGTGGTTCAACCATCCAAATCAAAGTGTCAACACATAATGTCATAAATCATAATTAAATAATAAAGAGAGAAAATACAGAAAATTTATATAAAAGTTTGGATATCTGTAATATTATACGTTCATCATATTAAAAAAGAGAATGGTGATAAATACAAAAAAGAAACATGGAAATAACTAAAAATACAAGAAAAACAGAAAAAAGAAAATTAATATCTGAACCATGACCTGATGGCCCGGTCAAATAATTCAGTGGATCAACTGGCCAGGTCACCATGTCATTGACTGAGTCAACTGTTTTTGCAGGCAAGCAGTTCGGTCGTGAATCAGACCTGGAATTCTGGTTGGGTGATTCTGACCAGCTGGCTTGACCATTGGTTGAAAACACTGATAAAGAGTGCACTTTGGGGGATTTTTTTTCTCTATCTGCATGTGTGGGAGTTTGAATATGTGTAAAAGAGCATATGTACTTAATTTATATTTTAATTTATTTAGATGTGTTCTTTATGTATTGCATTGCTTCCACCATTGTGGGATATCTATTAATAAAATGAAGCTATGCATTACGTTGAAGTTTATCACCATCATTTTTTCTCATTTGTGAATGACGTGCTAATTGTGCCCTCTCTATCTGGGAGAGAGCTTTATTTTGCTCTGTCCTGGAGGTATGTACTTTTGCTTTTTCATGGTGGATGTTAATGCCACCTCATTTAACATTCAAAAACTTTCAACAAGACAAGGAGGTGGGGCCTTGTCATCTACAGTGAAAAATGGAAGCATGTATTTCCATGGTGGAGCGATTTTTTTTTTCCCTGGGAGGAATTGAACTGTTCATAATGTTTCCTGCAGGCAATGGCAGATGCTGCAAACCCTGCTTACATTTTAGAGACAAGGAAAACTGCGCCAGGTTTACGTTTAGTGGATAAGTGGGCGGTATTAATCAAATTTCTTTCTCCTAATCAATTAGCTGCATAATTCCATCTTTCATTTGCATTTCATGTTGACTTTCTTCTTTTATCTTTCTTTCATAGGTTTTGATTGGTGGAGGGAAGAACCACAGGATGGGCTTATTTGATATGGTGATGATAAAGGATAACCATATTTCAGTATCGGGGGGTGTCAGAAATGCCTTAAAATCTGTAGACCTTTTTCTAGAGAAAAGAAATCTTCAAATGGGAGTTGAGGTAGTGTGACCCCTCAATGTTAGTAAAATTTTTTCCATATACTCAAATGAGTCATTTTGTCTGGAAATGAAAATTCTTAATTTAAATTTCATTATATCCACTTATTGAAAGAAAAACATTTAATTCCTTGGTTTGTGCCATAACTTGCCACTTATAATGTTCACTCATCCTCTGTAATTTTTTTCAGTATTGATCTACTGGCAACTTGAAGTGTATCTTCCAATGAAATTATTTTTCTTTTAGTCCAGATTGAGACCAGGACACTTGAGGAAGTGAAGGAAGTATTAGATTATGCATCCCAGACCAAAACATCCTTGACGCGGATAATGCTAGACAATATGGTTGTCCCTCTTCCTGATGGAGATGTGGATGTATTGATGCTTAAAGAGGCTGTTGAGTTGATAAATGGAAGGTTTGAGACTGAGGTAGCTCCTAATCCTTCTATTTGCTGTATATAAGAAGAACATAGCTTCTCTGAGAACTATCAATGTTATACACTTTCCAGTTCCACACAGTCAGGTTAATCATTGTTCCCTTCCTTTTATTTTCCCTCCCTTTTTAACCTTTGGGGGGATTTTCTCATTTCAGATTCTTCAGTTCTGACTTTTCAATTTCTTGGAAGAATTGATACTTGGTATGAAACCTCATGTCATCTATATTCTGTTTGTGGTGACTTTTTGGGTTGGGATGGAATAGGGCATGTCTATGGTAGTTAAAAAAGAGATTATTCAATTGAAAGTGATCAATAGACGTATAAGATTTGATCTTTTTGGTTAGGTGTAAGAGATAAAGGTTTTAAATTTATTATCTTTCATACTAGCCTTTTGCATGTTGCTCATGTCAGTCTCTGAAATGTGGCTCTTCTTGACTAACGGTTACATTGACAATGAAAGCTGATGAATTTACATGTAGTGTTGTCACTGAATGACAACTGTGGCATGTCTTTTTATCATATTATAGAAGGCTTTTTTTTGGATATTATCACTGTTAGTATGGTACTGTCTCAAAACACTTTTTGTCTGCTTGTTACTGCTACTGGGTCTTATTTCTAACAAGCTAGATGAATGATGACAGGCATCAGGCAATGTCACTCTTGAGACAGTGCACAAGATTGGACAAACTGGAGTAACCTACATTTCCAGGTAACCAGGCACCTTGTCTTTTATGTTATTCAAAGTAGTCTACCTTACTGTTGGATAGACTGAAACAAGATCCTATACCAATTTCAAAGGGTTATTATCTATAAAATGATATAATGAGCCTTTTTTTTAATAAGGGGAATGTAAGTGTAAGGCGGTTGTGCCAGTGATCTATACCCTGAAAATCTGGTTGGGAAGTGACTGAACCAGAAAAGGGGAGGAGAGAAAGATGCCGGTTGGGATCCCTGGAGGGGCTGCCTAGATACCCTTCAGCAAGGGATCAGGCCACTGTAGTTTGCCGGAGATGGAATTCTGGCAAGGAAGAGAGAAAATGGCTACTAGTTGCAGGAGTGATAGAGATGAAAGGAGAGGAGAGGAGAAGAGCGGAGCGGAGAGGAGAGGAGAGGAAATGGACCTCAATGGGAGTAAATGGGTCTGAGTCCCTGAAATGGGTATGGAAGCCTTATTTATAGAGTTTGGGTGAGTTGTATTATAAAGTTTTTTGGGTTAGAACTGTTTTCCTTTTCAATTTTACCCTTTATTCTGGAATGTTCCCTTATTTAATGCACATGTCTAATTAACCTTCTAGAATACTCATAGCTTAATATGAATGCTTTACTCTTCTAGAATATTCCATCATTTGATTAGAGCACATGCTTTATTAACATTCTAGAATGTCTAGCACTTGAACCTTTAATTAATTGATCTAAAAATGGATAGGTCTGACCCAGGTTCAACCCGAGTCAACCAGGTTTACATGCTTATGCAATGCCATCCTCTTACAATAAGAAATATTACTGTTTGAATCTCTTTATTTCCTAGTTGTATAGGCTTATGGGGATCTGGCTTTTCATCTGGTCACGGTTTTCCCTATATTTCTCCTCTGCTTTTTTTACTTGGTATATTCTGCACAGATATTACAGTTCATAGATGTTAGACTAGTAATAATGATAACAACAACAATGTGTCACTGCAAGTGCTTGAATCTCCAAACATTTTTTTTTTTCAAATTTCTTTTTAATTCTTTAGACTGACCTCTGCATTGTTCCCATATTTCTTGCTTATTAATTTTTAGCTCAAGTACACGAAATGGCTGATCTGATATATGTTATTAAGCCTGGGTGGTTTCTACCAAGAAAAAAAAACACCCGGGTGGTTGTACCCGACTATGGCTAATACTATTCATATCTTGGCATGAATAACTATGTTATTGAATGTTGACATTTGCAGTGGTGCATTGACACATTCAGTGAAAGCACTCGATATCTCCCTCAAAATTGATACTGAGCTTGCACTTGAAGTTGGAAGGCGTACAAAGAGAGCATGATATTGTTTTTTTTTCTCTTTCCTTTCTTTTTTGAGCTTATAAGTTACTATTGCGCTGATTTCCCTGAGAATTCTGCTAACTTTGTATGGGCAACAGGGAGGAGGGAGCTTTTAGAAGCCAGCCTTCAACATCTGTAATAATGTAATAATATAGAAAAGGCCATTACACAAATTTGGTCACAGACTCAGCTATTTGGGATCTTGGGAAGGGTGGGCTGGACACAGACCTAATCTTTGGCATTTTTTTGAATCACAGGGTATCTGCTCACAGTCAGACTTGAAAACCGACGCTCTCACGTATGTCAGCCAATGGGGAATTCTTGGTCATATGGTTAGTTAGTTATCTGGCCTGAAACAAGATTTTCCAATTGGATAAGAGGAGACACTGCTAATTAGTTTGGTTTTGTTGGTAAGAGCAAGGATGCAAACCAGAGCATCTTTACTGGACAGATACTGAATTATGTGAAGCAAGGGCTCATGAGTCATGACAATATGACATAGCTCAAGAAAGTATTACTTTGCAATCCTAATGACATACCAAAGAACTGAAAATATAAGTAATTTGTGCTCCCCAATCCTCAATCGTAGGCAACAGGAAAGAAATGTAGATTGCCTTTGGCAAATCAGAATTTGGGTTAGCTGAACGCTTTAGCTGTTTAGCAGGCGGTGGAACCAATGATAGCACCCCAAGCCATTGTTAAAATGCATGGACGCAAAGTGAGGGTTGAATATTTGTGGGTTCGATGAATTTTATCACTGGCATGAGGCGCTATTATTATTAGGACTAGCGGAGGGGGGCCGGCTTTATAGGGGTTGTAATCGAATTATAATATTGTTATTTGTTACATTAAAAAAGATAATGATTTCTTAATAAAAAACTTGCAATTATAAGTAATCAAGTCTTGAAACTCATATAAAGACTTAAAAGAGATCATCATGTGCTCGTTTTTTAATATTGTTTTAGTAAATCATTTTATATAAAAGAACATGATCATACAATGATAGTTCTGAGTTCTACTTCATAGCTATCTTTTGTTTTACATCAAGAATTCCCAGTTGATCCGAACGGTAGGACTGTTCGGCCCAGGAACCGTTCAAGCAACCAGTTCCATTTTGCCCCAAATCCAATCCTTGGCCAAAAGTTGTTGAATCAGTCAATGACCCGTTGATCCATGCGATTGAACCGTTGACCTGTTGACTTGTTCAACGGTTTTTGGCCATTTTTATTTTTAATTATTTTTTTAATTTTTGTTGTCAAAATGATCCATCTATTCAAACCAGACGATTGAACAATCAACATAGAAACCAGTGGCCATAATAGTTCTATTTTCGAGTCGTTTTTTCTAGATGTCAATAATTAGACGAAATGACTTTGTAGTCATAGTCATGAGAATGGTAGACATTACAAGGGATTCTAAAACCTTGAAAGATAAATCCAAAGTGACAGAAAAAAAAATGGCAGTAAATCCACCAAATTGGAAAAACCAAGGAGAAAAAATCAGAAAATTGAGTTTAAAGTTTCGCTTTGAAACGAAGTTAAACATACATGCAATAAAAAAAAGAGACAAAGCAGATTGTCTTGTAATAAAAAAAAAAAAAAGAAGCATTGCACAAGAAAACCCAAAGAAAAAACAAAAGAGAAGAAATAAAATGGTGGTAAGCCTTAGACCATTTTGGAGGATCTTGAAGAAGAATACCAAATACACAAAAAAATAAAAGCAGAAAATGAAAAAAATGAACATACTGCGCACACTTGAATAAAGCCCACAATAGAAGAAACCTTTGAATAGTAAAAATCCAAAAGAATAAAAACCATGGTTTTCGAATAGCCATTACTCAAATAGACGAACATTTTGGCCTAGGAACCTTCCAGGCAACCGGTTTCATTTTACCCCATTCCCGATCCCTGGCCAAAAACCATTCAATCGATCAATGACCCATTGACTCGGGCATTCGAACTGTTGACCCGCTCAATGGTTTTTGGCCATTTTTTTTAATTGGGAACTGTTCAGGCACCAGTTCTACTTTATCCTAATCCCAACCCCAACCCAAAAACCGTTGAATCGACCAACAACCCTTTGAACCGGGTAGTCGAACCGTCGACTTGTTGACCCACTCAATGGTTTTTGGTTGCTTTTTTTTTAATTTTTGTTGTCAGAACGGGTCGTTCGCTCAAATCAGATGGTCAAACCGTCGACCTGAAAACTGGTGGCTAAAATGGTTCCGTTTTTAGGTCGTAGAAGTCACACGCTCGAATGACATAACACGTATCATATTGCTTAATGGACATCACACACTTAATTTTTTGCTTGTAATTTTTGTTGTCTGAACGGACTGTCCATTCAAATCGGACGGTCAAACCACCATTTTTTTTTATTTTGTTGATTGGGAACCATCTAGGCAACCAGTTTCATTTTACCTCAATCCCGGTCCCTGGCCAAAAACCGTTGAATCGGTTAACGACCCTTTGACTCGGGCAATCGAACCGTCGACCCGTTAACCCGTTCAATGGTTTTTGGCCGCTTTTTTATTTTTTTAAATTTTGTTGTCAAAACAGGCCATCCATTCAAATCGGACGGTCGAACCGTCGACCCGAAACTGGTGGCTAGAACGGTTCCATTTTCGGGTTGTATGAGCCACATTCTCGAATGACATCACACGTATGATACTACTTAATGGACCTCACACACTCAATTTTTTTGCTTGTAATTTTTGTTGTCAGAATGGGCCGTCCATTCAAACTAGATGGTCGAACTGTCAACCCAAAAACCGATGGCTAGAATGGTTCCATAATTTTTTGCTTGTAATTACTGTTGTCAGAACATGCTGTCCAGTCCAACTGAATGGTTGAACCGTCGACCCAAAAACCAGACAGTCAAACCTTTTGTTTCAATGAAGAATCTTATATATATAAGATAAAAGATATATATAGGATTCCTATCTCGGCAACTCTATGTTTAAGGATCAAAATTTTGTTACGTATTGACCCGTATTGGCCTATACATATTGTATTGGGGCCTTCCCAATATGCCCTTACAGGGGGTGTATCGGGTCAAGTCATGGTTGAGAGGGTAAAAATGTACAAATACCCTACCGATTTATCTGCCTATATCGATGTTTAGAACCCTATTTGTGCTCCGTACAACATTGCCTTACGTTCCATTGCACCCCCACTTTGAGTTTTGGACGGGAACTTTAGCTATGATCAGAGTTCAAATGACCTGATTGGGCTTGGGGTTATCCCATTTTTAACAAACCAGGTAAATCTCTTACAAAAGACAAAAATACCTTTTTGATAAAAGTTACATGAATTTTATTTAGGATAAATGCCATATTAGTATCTTGTACTTTGGGCTTAGTCTCATTTTAGTACCTCAAACCACTGTTTTCAAAACTGCACCGGATCAGACGGTCGGACCGGAAAAATTGGGAATAAGTCACCCGCTTTCCTTTAAAACTGTTTTTCCCCAAAACCGTTGATTTTGGTCAACAAACCGCTGAACCGGCTGGTTAACTGTTCGAACCGTTTGAACGGTTTTGATTGTTTTCCAATTTTTTAATTTTTTAATTTTTTTATTAAAACGGGCCAGTCATTTGAGTCAGACCGTTTGAACCAGTAACCAGACCCCTTACCAATTCGGTAACCGGTTCGTTTTTAAAAATCATGCCTCAAACTTCAATTTGAAGTCTCTTGTAGTTTAGTCTAAAATCATTAACATGCATTACATGGCATGTAAGAAGACACAAATACCCTTCAAGTTTTGATAGGCAAAAGGGGCATCATTTTGAAATGGCCAAAATAGTTATGTTTAAATCCCTCATTGTGATTGGGCACCATGTTCATTTTATTTCCTAAACTTTTTTGCTGAAGAATTAGTGTTTTCCACGGGAGGAGCTATAAAAGAACTTAAAGGCAACATTGTAAATAGTCCCAAAAATATTAAAAGGGTAATTTTAGTATTTAAAAAAATAAGTTGTACATATAGTCATGTGATAACTAAACTACTTACGATGGGTGTCAAATTAATAGTTTTCAGTATATATATATATATATAATTAAACTGCTTAGCAATGGATTTCAAATTAATAGTTTTCGGGAATTCAGGTATTATAGTAGCATGTTTGAAAGTTTGGGTACCAAAGACTAATATACAATGTACCGTATATTTGAAAGTTTGGGTAGAAAAGTGTATTTTTAAACACTATAAACCGTAAATGCTGCACCTGTATGCAAGATTTCCAACCTAAGTGCAGACTGCACAGGATGTCCAAGTGCAACATTTGCAGCTTATAGTTGCAGTTAGTGCACGTAAGTATGTTGTCAGTTGCATCGTCTAATATTACTGTTCTTTGTATAGTCTCTTATATGCACCTTATGCATATAACATGCAGTGTCCTGTTACACTTATCAGTATTTAGGTGAGCATGGGTCGGTTTGGTTTATTTTATGGTAGAACTTGGAATTTATTTTGTAGGGTCAGTTTCAGGTTTTTGGAATTGGAACTTATTCTGTAAAAGTTGGTTCTAAGGTCGGTTTTGGCTTTAGTGGTTTCAAGGTCGGTTTCATGGTCTACCCGTGAAACTTATTCTTTCTTTACTCCCCTCTTCAAAAAAATAAAGAAAATAATCATGTTTTTTAAAAACTCGATATTCAATAAATATAATATTAGGGTAAAATACAAAAACCTCCCCTAAGGTTTTTGACAATCATAAAAACCTCCCCTCTAGTTTCATTTTAACAAATACCTCCCCTGAACTTTTGAGAAACTCGACAAAAACCTCCCTTCCATCACTTTTCCAGACGAAAAATGTTAGACTGATGTAGCAGTTTCTTCCAAATACCCATTCTACCCTTTTATAAATTATTTTACGTACAAAATTACTGAGTAACCATGTTTTAATTTGATAAAAACATTAGAAGATGATTGTTAAAAGGAGATTTTTGTCAAATAAAAAATGGGGTTATTTCAGTAATTTTGTATGTAAAATAATTTATAAAAGGGTAGAATGGGTATTTAGAAGAAATTGGTGCATCGGTCTAACGTTTCTATCTAAGAAAGTGACGAAAGGGAGGTTTTTGTCAAATTTCTCAGTTTAGGGGAGGTATTTGTTAAAATTAAACTAAATTATATTTATGGGAGGTTTTTATATGTTACCCTATAATTTAAAACTTATATTATCTTTATTGATTAAATTTAGTAACTTATATATGTAGATTATCATTATATGGTTCAAAACTTTTAATTTAAATTTAAATTTTGTAAATATTATCTTTTACATTAGTTATTGTACACATTCAAATATTAAAATGAAAACAAATGATCAAATAACTTAAGTAACTAAATGTTTAAGTGAGACGATGGCCTTTGTAACCATGAGTGCTTGGATTTAAATCTTCACATCCCTAAAAGTATTTTGAGGTTTATTTTAAGGCAAGTTTTGTTCTAAGGCATGTTCCAGCAAAATCAGTTCCACCAAGGCCAACCAAGGTCAATTCATTGGGTCAGTTCGGGTAGGGTAAACCCCTAGACCCTAGAACCAGCCTAGGCAGTGGTTGGTTCCAATAATTTAGAACCAGACCCTACCCTGTAACAAATTAGGTAGGGCGATTCAAGGCCGGTTTGAAGTCGATTCCCTTTGATTCCAAGTAGAACCTATCCATTTGCTCACCCAACATTAGAAAAAGAAAAACAAACCAAAATTTTGAGTTTAATCGAAAATGGGATTATTTCTTGAAAAAAGCATTTATTTCGACTTTTACTAAAAAGCACAAAATTGCGTTTTATACGATAAGTAATTAAAAATACACTCCCAAACGGGTTTTAAGAAAATACACCAATCAATCATGTCTCATGCGAAATGGCAAAATCGTGGCGAGATAACGAATGGTTCGGCACTACGTGTCTGGCGTCGGAAATATCCACGTGGCATAATATCTCCGTTGTTGAGTCTTGAGGTCATTAACGGTTTTAACAACATTTGAAGCTTGTGGAGATTGGAAGAGCGAGCAAACCACCTCTCCTGTCTCCTCTGTCCT
Organism: Nelumbo lutea; assembly: GCF_056320005.1. NCBI lineage: Eukaryota > Viridiplantae > Streptophyta > Magnoliopsida > Proteales > Nelumbonaceae > Nelumbo > Nelumbo lutea. Next base: position 111,161,265 of record NC_142685.1, on the reverse strand, counting down.
CTTCGCTCCTTCACTCTGCTCTTCTCTGCAGTCTACTCTGGAATGGCTGTGGATGCTGCGAAGTTGGCGTTCCATCCGACCTTTTCTCCTGCATTGGCGCCATGTGCTCCGAGGAACCGCCTCCGATCTGCGAAACCCTTCAAATCTTCTCTCAGAAAGCTATTGTGCCCTCCTCTTTCGTCATCGCTGGTTGAAGAGCAACAAGTCTCTTTCACTGAACCAGAAAGTGCCCTCGTTGATGCCCTTATAGGGGTACAAGGTAGAGGTCGCTCTGCTTCCCCGGAGCAACTCAAGGTATATATCATTTCAAATCTCTTTTTCTTTCTTCGGTTTCAACTCGTTTTCTTGTTTTTCAGTAGTTTAGAGACAATTTGATGCATTAGTAGAGTATTATTCTTTGAAAGGTGTCTCTTTGTTTCAGTTGATTTTGATGCTTGAGAAATTATGCAGGAGGTGGAGCGCGCTGTGCAAATTCTAGAAGGTTTGGAAGGCATACCTGATCCTGTGGGTGACCATTTAGTTGCTTCTTTTTCTTTTTTCTTTCTTGTTTTTTATTTACTTGTCAAAGCAAGCATAGTTTTTCCCCTTTATTGGTTTGATGGATTTAGCATTCTCAAGATATCAACTAAGTGATGCCAGTAGGAATATCAGTTTTCAGTTGCACTTGGATCCTGATTTACCTAGGGGCATCAAATTAGGGCTTGATAATGATCCCTCACACAATAATTAACTTCTTTTGTTTCAGTTGCAGCTTCAATTATACTTGATTTTCCTACAGAAAAAGAACTGATTGGCCTTCCAAGGTTTTGGATTGGCCAATCCTAATCTCATTTAAATATATGTTGGGTTCAATCTGGACGTTTCTTGACACAAGCTATTTCTTCCCCTAGTCCTATGTGGATGAAGGGATGACTATTGACCTGTGCAATCTGTTACAATTATTAGTGAGGATTATCCACTCGCATTCCCTTGTTTATATGATAAAGACTTTGATGTCACCAAATCTATGATAAACTGCAGACAAGCTCCAGTTTGATTGAAGGTCGCTGGCAACTAATGTTCACAACAAGACCAGGAACAGCATCTCCAATACAGGTTTCTTCCCTCATTATTCAGAAATTCAAAATATATTTGGAGAATTTCTGTGTTTTCCACTTTTATGATTAGTAGTTTGTTCTGAGTCTCATCAGCGAATCTTTATCATTATATTAACTGTTTAGGTCTTTGTAACTTCATTATATCTAGTGCTTAAAAATTCCTTATGTTTCATAGTTATCTCCTATCACTATTACTTTCTCATCTTTTATGACTCTCCTATCAACTCATAAGGTTTTAAGAGAAACATAATTCTTCTTGATGTTGCTTCCTATTTGAGATAAGTTAGGTATCTATTTAAAAGCAAGAATCACAACTAAAGCACAAGGGATTCCTTGGCACATGTTCGAACAAAGTAAGGTGACACTTCTGGAAAACAAAAAAAAAAGGGAAAAAGAAGAAGAAGAAAAAAACGCTATGTATAAGAATATGAAATCTAAGTTCTGAAAGAAGTAAAATACTCCAAAAATTCTATTAGCTCAATTGATTAGAGCTCCATTTTATTAGCAGGGATAAACCTGTTTTAATCTCTAAAATCATAGTTATAACCTACTATAAAGTATCAGTTCAAACATAAAATTCAAGGTTAGTTCATTAAAACATGACAGCAAGCCAAGTGAGGCACACTTCACAAGTGAACTTTAAGAAAGTCCAATCTATATCACATCATAAGAAATAAGGAGACCTTGAATGAATTTTAAATGGTATTAGTAATGCTTTAACCCATCCTTTCATTGTCTGTGTTATCATTTGTCCATAGCCATATTATTCACTATATAATGCCTCATCAGAGAATGATTTGATGGCATTATCATCAATACATTAAAAATTCTTACATTTGATTTAAGATGTTTTATTTATGGGAAGACAAATTAGCAACCAGTTATCTATTTCAATTCCTAATACAATTTACTATTTTTGAAATTCATACTGAGTTTAAATATTTAAGCATGCTTTAGTCTGTTTCTTAAACAGTTAATAAATTTAACCCGACTTTTTCCTGTTTGACCCCCGCTTTCCCTGATCATAGTGTTAATAATACCATTTCTATGGAAACACCACATAATATAATTCATTTAAGACTGCCTTTGACGTTCAAGTAAAGAATTTAATATGACATTTACATATTGATAAGTTGTTTTAGATTTGTTTGTTTCTCTTCCTCAAGACTGTTTTAAAGTCCACAAACTTGATTAACCAAGTGGTTATGGTTTCTTTTCTGTGTTCATGTATTCCTGTAGAGAACATTTGTAGGGGTTGACTTTTTCAGTGTCTTTCAAGAAGTATATCTCAGGACAAATGATCCAAGGGTCTCCAATATTGTAAAATTTTCTGGTGCAGTAGGAGAGCTAAAAGTGGAGGTATGCTTCATTACTCTAAATTGCAACTATAACATGTTCGAATCTTCTATATGATCATGTACTCCTAACAAGATTTAAACCTTTAGAATCTCTAGCCCCTTCTGATTTTATAAAAAAAAACTTTAGAATCTCTCTCTCTCTAAAAAAAAAAAAAGAAAGCTGTGATCTTTTATGCATTCATGGACAGCTTGATTTCCAATCAAGTCCTCCCAAGTCCCAAGAAAATGAATATATAGAAGAATTTTCTGAAGAAGATTCTTGTGAACCAACTGATAACAGGAAAATGTGTTATATTTAAACCATAAAAACATTAAGAGTAAATAAGTAAAAAGACAGTATCTAAATCTTATTCTTTATAAAGCAGAGGCATGAGTCAAGATGCTACTGCCTTCCGAAGTATGAAGCTTAAGCCTCAAGATTTGATGCTTAACTAAAATAAGGAGAAAATAGAGAAATATGCTTAATGAATATTTTTATGTGGTAAGAACATATGGATGAATTAACAATAAACAGGGAGTATGAGAATCTTTCACGCCTATTGAAAGATCTAATATAAGATAAAAGTCTACTTCAAATTCATGGCATTTCATGTTTTTACAATAAAATATCTTAAAAAATACAAAAAAAAAAAATCTTCAAGGTGTGAGAAATGTGACACTTGAGGTGTAAGCCTCAAGTCTGAGCCTCACATACCTTTTAAAGCATTGATCTTACGCAGATGTATTTGCATCATGTGCATTGCTTTCTCTTTACAAACTGAAACTTACTCTTCCCAGGCAGTAGCTTCAATTAAAGATGGAAAGCGCATCCTCTTCCGATTTGATAGAGCAGCCTTCTCCTTTAATTTTTTACCATTTAAGGTTCCGTATCCAGTTCCCTTTAGGCTTCTTGGAGAGGAAGCAAAGGGTTGGTTAGACACCACATACTTGTCCCAGTCTGGAAACATTCGTATATCCAGAGGAAATAAGGTAAGTGATCATTTTTCTACTAATTTACCTTTTCATTTTTATGATATGTAACCTTTATGGAAATAAATAGAAAGATTGAGGTATCATAAATCCAAAAATTGTATAAGAGACATTGATAATGGATAATTTTGAGGCTAACTCAAAATCTACAGAAGAACCTGTTGCACGAAAAATACACCCCTTGATACCAAAATAAGTCCCTACAACTTAGGCCAATTGGTTCTCATTAATTACATTTCAATCAAAAACTGAAAATGAGCAGTCAAGATATCTCTAAGTTTTCTTAGTTTGAGATGGCCATGAAATAGGAACCCTTATTGTATATCTTTTTTAGTGGGAAATCCTCATATTACCTTCTATGCCAATGACATAAATATTGCTGCATTAACTTGCCAAAATTCTCTGATTAGTTTGACATTAGCTAGGATATCCAGAAAATTCTCTGTAGTGCAGGGAACCACCTTTGTTCTGCAAAAGAAAACTGAACCAAGGCAAAGACTACTCTCGGCCATTTCCACTGGAGAAGGAGTAGAAGAGGTTAGATGCTTATTGAAACCTTAAATGTTTTTTTTTTTCCAATTTATGGTATAAAAGCCTATTTATCTTTTATGTATTGCAAATGGTGTACTTTCCCCAACTCTTCTCATCTTTGTGTTGTAACATGGACAGGCTATTGACGATCTTATATCCCTGAACAAGAGTGTCTCTAAAGGAGATATGGAACTCCTAGACGGAGAATGGAAATTAATATGGAGTTCACAGGTTATTATAGCTTGACAACAACATTTGTTTTGTTTAAACTATATTTATATTGTTGAAAGTGTTAAAATAATTGATTTTATGTTTGTTAGGGTCTGTTTGGCTTATTAAAGCCTTTTTTATTTTAATCTATTATTGTACTATCACTTAGTAGGGGCACAAGGGTCATTTCCCTTCTTATTTTTTCGCCCTATATATTATAATGAAACTGGCGCCGCCAGTATAGTTCCATTGCCTCAACACTTCTTCCTTCTTCTCTTCTCTTCTCTCCTCTTCTCTTCTCTTCTCTTCTCTTCTCTTTGCTATAACCTTCAATCAGATTTACTGTCAAGGTGGTATCAAAGCGTAAGTGTCTTCTCCAAGCTGCTGAATCTAGGCTGAACAGAGGAGTACATCTGGTTTGTTCGAATCAGACCTGCAACTAGTACTGCCCCATTTTTTTTCTTTTCCTTTCTTCTCTTCCCTTGGTCGTGTATCGAGAGGAAAACGAATGGACCTGAACCACTGAATGTTGGCACACCCTTGTGAGGTTTTTCCTCTGCTTGTTTTGGATCGTGTGATCCTGTACCTGTGAAAGGCTGTTGTAGGTCATGTATGACCTGTTTTCTCTACTTGTTGGCTTGATGCCTTGTGTTAAGTATCTCCCCTTGTGATTATTGCTTGTAGACCTGCTGAGAAAACTAGTAGCTGGGACTGCTACTCCGTACAGGTCTGAAAATCAGATTTGTCATTTTGTTTATTCTGGAAATTGGTGCTGGTCTTGTGCTCAAATTAAGTCCAAAAACTGTAGTGTGGGTGGACTAATCACTTGTTGTGTGTGGAGTTTTTTGTTCTGATATAAGGAGGGATCCTAAGTTGAAGTTTTTTGATAAAAAAAAATTGTGTTGACCATGTCTTCTAAGAATTCTGCTACTTCAGGGATTTCTGGAAACCAAAATGGGGTAAGTGGGGGAATGGATATGAGTTTCCCCATGGCTGTCATTTCCTTTGATGGTCTGAATTACCTCGAATGGTCTAGGGGAATAAAACCCTACATCACTGCTAGGGGAAAAATAGGATACATCAATGGGAAAGTGAAGGAACCGAAGTGCGGAAGTGCTGAATATGATAGATGGAACCAAGAAAATAGTAAGGTGATGTCTTGGCTCTTGGTTTCCATGCTACCACAGGTGAGAAAAACTTTTATGTGGGCTGAGACTACTTGTGAAATATGGGAACAAGCAAAGTCCACCTATTCAGAGCAGAGACACTATGCCAAGATATACCAACCGCAAGCTGAATCATCCACTTGTAAGCAGGGAGCAAGGAGTCTCTCGGTGTACTATTCGGATCTAATATCGATATGGAAAGAACTTGATCACTATCATAATGTTAACTGAAAGTGTGATGAGGATGCAAAGGCATACAAATCCCTTGTATCTCAGCAATGGTTATTTGCCTTCTTCTTGGGGTTGAATCCTTCATATGAGTCCATCAGGGTGCAAATCTTGGGAAGTAAAGACTTGCCATCAGTTCAGGAGGTTTATGCCTTGGTTTAGTCAAAAGAAAGTACAAGAAATGTGATGAATTCTACAGAGGGGGAGCCAGTTGCTCTAGTTGTCCGGGGAAGTTCAGATACTAATGTTGGAGGTGGTTCTAAGAAGGGTGACTCTCAAAAGAGAACAGATGATAAGAGTAAGCTTTGGTGCACTCACTGCCAAAAGGCAAGACACACCATAGATACTTGCTGGGATCTCCATGGATAACCTAAATGAGCACAAGATTTGGGTAAGAAGTCAACAACTGATCAGGGCAAGAAACCAAGTCAGCAGAATCAGAAAAGGTATAACTCAGCTAATATGGCATCTCAAGAGACTGGTCCCATGGTAACTCAGGAAAGGCATCCCAGTTCTGACCCCAAGGAAGAGATCATCAACTCCTTCCGTAACCATTTGGAGTTATATGGTTGGACTCTTCGCCAGATGGATACTGGTCCTACTCCTTCTACCTCTTTTGCATCTGCTTCAAGTAATACTGTCACTGCCTTCCATGTGTCATCTCGTACCTCTGATTCCCCTTGGGTAATTGACTCTGGAGCCTCAAACCACATGACCGGTAAGTCAAATTTATTTCAGGCATACAATCTTCTCTCTAGGAGAAATAAGGTGAGACTAGCTGATGGCTCTTTCTCCACCATAGCCGGCTAAGGAACCATATCTCTCCCACTCGGCCTTACCCTTTCTAACGTACTACATGTTCCTAAGCTACCTAAAAATCTTCTTTCCATTAGTAGTATTACTCACTCCTTGAATTGTTCAGTTACTTTCTATCCGTCTTCATGTGTGTTTAGGATTTGGCCTCAGGGAAGACGATTGGTAGAGGAAGCATGGTGGATGGCCTCTACGAGTTGGAGAGTAAAGCTGGTCTTGTGGCTACAGAGTCTTTGAGTTCGTCCAGTGAGAGTCAAGCCTATTTATGGCATAGTCGTCTTGGTCATCTTTCTTTTGAGTCGTTAAAAGTTATGCTTCCAAAGTTGTTTGAGTCTTTGTCAATGAGTCAGTTATAGTGTCAGACATGTCAATTGAGTAAACATTGTAGAATCTCTTTTTCTTTGAGAAATAAAAGATCTGAATTTCCATTTCATATTGTTTATTCTGATGTTTGGGGCCCTGTTACTCTACCTATTGAGGTTGGATATAAGTACTTCATTACCTTGATCGATGATTACTCTAGATACACCTGGGTTTACCCTATGCAATCTAGAGAGGAAGTGCCTAAAATTGTGAAAGACTTTCAACGCATGGTGTTCACTCAGTTCCAAACTGAAATCCATATTTTCCAGTCAAACAATGCAAAGGAATACTTCCATAGTGATCTCACAGAATTCTTTGCTTCGAGTGGATCACTTCAACGAAGCTCTTGTGCTAGGACACCTCAACAAAACGATGTTGCTGAAAGAAAAAACTGTCATCTTCTTGAAGTAGCTCGTGGTTGTTAATCCATATGAATGTTCCAAAGCGCTTTTCAATGGATGTTGTTTTGTGTTCTACGTACATCATCAACCGTATGCCCTCTCGGTTACTAGAGTATAAGGCCCCACATCAGCTTTTGTTTACTACAGCTCCGTTGTTCCCCATTCCAATGCGTGTTTTTGGGTGTCGTTGCTTTGTTCATAACTTGTCACCTACTTGGGGTAAACTTGATCCTCGTGCTATTCCTTGTGTCTTCCTTGGTTACCCTCTATCTCAAAAGGGGTACCGTTGCTATGACCCCGTCTCTCGTAAGTACTATGTCTCAATAGATGTGTCCTTTGAGAATCAACATTTCTTCTGGTTTCTCTCCAGGGGGAGAGTAGGGTTGAGGAGAAATAGGCTCAGACTCAACTACCTCCTCTACCTGACCCTCCTCCATTCCTTTTCTTTCTTCGCCGCCACAAAGGCCAGCAGAGTTCAAGAGCCGTGGAACCTGACACTATGCAACCAACATCATCGGCTTCACTAGAGGTTGATCCTTCCCATCAGCCCAGGTACACTTGCTTCTATTGATATGCATGCTCCTCTCAATGTTGATTCCCTTGTCATTAATGATCTTGATGTTCCTATTGCTAAGAGAAAGGGTGTTAGATCTTGTACCACTAACCATCCTATCTCTCATAGTGTCCTATGATTATATTTCATCTTCATATCGTGCATTCCTCTCCTCTGTTGACAGTATCCCCGTTCCTAAGAATGTGGCAAAAGTTTTATCCAAACCCGAATGGACAGATGCAATGAAGGAAGAAATTGATGCATTACACAAAAATGACACTTGGGAGTTGGTGGATCTTCCTGAAGGGAAGGAACCAATGGGGTGCAAGTGGGTGTTCACAGTGAAACACAAGGCTGATGGAACTGTTGAAAGCTACAAGGCCAGACTAGTGGCAAAAGGTTTTAAACAAGTATATGGAGTGGACTATGCAGAGACTTTTGCCCCAGTAGCCAAGATGAACTCTATCAGAATTCTCCTTTCACTGGCGGAAAATCTTGACTGGGAACTTCAACAATGGACATCAAAAATGCTTTTTTGAATAGTGACTTAGAAGAGGAAGTGTACATGACCCAACCTCTAGGTTTTTGTGCTAAAGGCAGTGAACAAAAAGAGTGTAAGTTAAAAAAATCTTTATATGGGCTGAAACAATCTCCTCGGGCCTGGTTTAGTAAGTTCCACTCAGCAGTTCAACAGATGGGGTTCAAACAATGCCAATCAGATCACACACTATTTGTAAGGAAAGGTGAAGGGAAAGTTGCAGCTCTAATTGTGTATGTGGATGACATAGTGATCACATGAGATTGGGAGGCTAAAATACAGAGACTAAAAAAATTCTTAGCCACTCAATTTGAGGTGAAAGATCTAGGCCCCTTACGTTATTTCCTTGGAATTGAAGTTGCCCGCTCTCACAAGGGCATCTTTATTTCCCAATGGAAATATGTACTAGATCTACTAGAAGATACAAGCAAACTGGGGGTGAGACCAATGGACTCACCAATTGAACCTAAACATCATCTGGGAGATAGTCAGGGAGAGTTCTTGAAAGATGTGAAGAAGTTTCAAAGACTTGTAGGGAGACTCTTGTATTTGTCTATGACCAGGCCTGATATTGCTTATGCAGTGGGTGTCCTTAGTCAGTTCATGCACAATCCTAAGACAACTCACCTTGAAGCTGCAAAGAGGATCCTCAGATACCTCAAGAAGTTTTCTGGAGATGGTTTCTTATTCCAGAAACATGGACATTTAAAGGTGGAGGTATATACTGATGCTGATTGGGCAGGGGTAGTTGATGACCGAAAGTCTACCAGTGGATATTGTGCCTTTGTAGGGGGAAACCTAGTCACATGGAGAAGTAAGAAGCAAAGTGTGGTGGCTAGGTCTAGTGCTGAAGCAGAATACAAAACTATGTCTCATGGAGTTGCTGAAATCATGTGGATAAGAAATCTGTTAGGAGAACTGGGTTTTACAATTAGCAACCCTATGTTACTCTATTACGACAATAACGCTGCTATCAACATTGCAGCTAATCCAGTCCTCCATGATAGGACGAAACACATTGAAGTGGACAAACATTTTATTAGAGAGAAACTTGTAAGTGGAGAAATGTGCACCCCATATGTCAGCTTAAAAGAACAACTTGCAAACATCTTCACCAAAGGCCTTCATCATGTGCGGCATAATGATTTGTGTGACAAGTTGGGCATGATTGACATCTATGCTCCAACTTGAGGGAAAGTGTTGAAAGTGTTAAAATAATTGATTTTATGTTTGTTAGGGTCTGTTTCGCTGATTAAAGCCTTTTTTATTTTAATCTATTATTGTACTATCACTTAGTGGGGGCACAAGGGTCATTTCCCTTCTTATTTTTTCACCCTATATATTATAATGAAGCTGGCTCTGCCAGTACAGTTCCATTGCCTCAACACTTTTTCCTCCTTCCTTCTCTTCTCTTCTCTTCTCTTTGCTGTAACCTTCAATCAGATTTACTGTCAATATATATATATATATATATATATATATATATATATTGTTCCCTGTTAACTCCTTGCTTGCAAGTAGATCTGCTAGAGAGTTTGCTGATCTTGGCACCCATTTCACAGTTGCTTTGAGAGTCTTTACAATGCTATAATTCTCTCTTAAAGTATGCCTATAGTGCCAAGCACCTTTTCAGTTCTTCATTAACTATTCCACCACAACTCGGGAATCTCCTTCCACCACCAATGCCTTGTAAGACAACCATCAACTCATCTCTTGTGCAATCCCCATAGCTATGGGTCCTGAGAATAAATCTTTCAAGCTCCATGACTCTCTCTCTCATTACACTTCCAAAGCCCAAATTGCCAGGATTGCTTAAAGAACACCCATCAAAATTGAGCTCCACTTGGTTTGCATCTGGTGGAGACCGTTCTCTTAGCATTCTGGTTCTAGGAGTGTGTTGCAACCTACCATCCCCTGATGATTTCATCTATAGAAAACTATTTAAACATCTTTAAGGTAATGTTTTCTATTATTACCTACTTAGGTCGTGATTTCTCCTTGAAGATTCTAGCATTTCTCTCCTCCCAAACAGAACCCCTGGTGCATCCCAACCTTCTACCAAAAAAAGCCATAAACCACTCTCAAATGTTAGAGGTGAAAGTGGAAGGGGTTTGCAAATGAAAGGTAGGTTCCTGTTTCCATTACAAATAAAGCATTTGTGAGAAAAAAGCACCAATTTGGCCTCCTTTTCTGAAGTTTCTACTATTAATCATCAAATGGCATCCTCCGAATGTCTTGTTAAGCTCCATTGCACCATCCATTTGGGACCTATTAAAGTAAACAAGGCCATGCATTGTTCCAAATTATATTAAGAATGTAGGACTAATCAAAATGGTTGGCTGATTTACTCTCAAAAAGGTATATTTGATTCACTAACCCACACTAAAAAACAGAAAAACTTTGGCTGTCAGCCTGTTTGTAAAAAACAGCCTGGGCTGTTTCAGAAGCCTGCAGTGAATGACATCTCATAATGAGTGTGGGTAAAATAGTATTTAAACTCAATACCTTTTTAGTTGAAAAGACAAATGAGGACTACTAAGGTGTCATGTGTAAAGGCTCCCAAAACAGCCCAGGCTGTTTTTTCAAACAGCCAAAGTGATCTCCTGAAAAACTAGTTGCTCTTGACTTGAAACCAACTTAAATTAGAAATAACATTTTTGTCTGCTAAAAATTGATATTCTCTTAGTTCTTGATTCTATTTCAACATATCCTAAGAAGTGGAAAATGATCTCCTATTGATGTAGGACCAATTCAGTTCTAGTTCTTAGAGAATGCTGGCTAGTCTTCTTTGATCAGAATTTTATGGTTGTTGATGGATGTAATGGATTCTTGAAGGAATAAGAGAGAAAATAGGGAGAGAAAGAAGAGAGAAAATTCCTGGAATCACTCACACAGTGCCCAGAATCACCCTAGGGCATGGGAATCGCTCACCATAGTTAGCATAAGCTGAAGAAAACTCAATAAACTTCATTGCTCTGTGTAGAACGTCCATACATATTTATAGGCTCTAAACTCATAATAAACCTAGGAGTCAAACTGTTGGACTCATAATAGTCCTAGGAGTCAAACTGTTTCTCATTAATCCTAGTAGAACTCAAACTAAGCTGTCATATCCTATTTCAATTCAAAGATGACTCAGTAACTCTAATCCTAGTTATGCAATGACTCTGAAATTTTAAACATAAACAAACTATAAATAGACAAATTAAACCCTATCATTGAACCCCACATAAATTTTCAAAATGACAAAAATACCCCTACTGTCTAAAATACATAGATACATAAAATTCCAATTCTGACTCTTCAGCTCCTGCATCACCTACTCAAAAATACAAGCAGAACTTTGCCCTTTGTTAATATTTCTAAAGTGTATTATCCCTTGTAATGCCCAGGTGTCCTTTTTCATGTGTGTTTTTCCTTCCCTTCTTAATTCATTCTTTCTTTTAGTCATTTTGCATAGAAAGTATCCATTTATTCCCTTTTCTCAAAGTTACTTACTCCTCTGTCAATCATTCCAACCTCCTGAAGAATAACTGAATATCCATTTTTGTTTTTTCCAAATCCATGATCTTAGAAGACCATAAGTATAATCTCTTGCATGTTGCAGACGGAGACTGACAGTTGGTTAGAGAATGCAGCTAATGGTCTCATGGGCAATCAGGTAAGATGAAAAGGTGACAGTTGATATCTTTGCATTTTGTTGTACCATGTTTTCCTTATTATTTTTTTTATGAATAAAATATATTTTATTTGTTCTGTCTGAAACTTATTTTAGTTTCTGATTCTATTAAATATAATTTTTTAGATTGTCAGGGAAAATGGACAGATGAAGTTCTTGGTAGACATCTTACTTGGGTTCAAGTTCTCAATGACTGGGAACATTATGTGAGTTATCCGATCTTGTAGTTTGGAAGATGCCATGAAATTCATCAAACTCAACAATGTAGAAATTTTATAATTGAAAAATGCAAGTCTGAATCAAACCCATCAAGTCTCTGTGCTATGAGAAGTTGAGAAGTTATACAGAGAGAACCATCAAACCCATACACTCAACCCTCAAAAACAAACAAATTATATATTCCTTACAAAAAGGAAGAATTATGTCTATCGATATTTTGAGCCTTGATATATATAATATTTCAATTTTATTCTTTCCTGAACCTCATGGAAAAAAATCTAATATTTCAAAATTTTTATATATCAAGTGAAAATTTCTATTTACTATATGCAAATATTCCAAGTTTTGACAAGATGCTAGTGAAATTTTATCAAATTTTTACAACATTTATTGAAACTACCATGAGGTATAAAAACTACTCAATCCAGATTTTGCATCAAATTAAGAAAGAAACATTTAGATTTGTTGATTCTAGATTCTTTAATGAAAAACTTTGGCTGGGCTTTAGTTGAATAATAATTTAATAGTAATGAACTCTTTATAATAATCATAGTAATGATTAATAATTGTAACTAATAATATGGCAACAAAATTCAAGATAAAGAGGATTTTAGAGAACCTTCAAAGAAAAGGAGTGAGGCTATATTTGATTTTTAAGGATATTTCACCTTTCACGATTATAAATCTACAATTTACCAACCTTCAAATAAAGGAAGTGAGGTTATATTTGATTTTTAAGGATATTTCACCTTTCATGATTACAAATCTACAATTTACCAACTTTCCAATTGGTAAGAGATGACCAACCAAAATGAGAATTGAGAGGCTTAATTGGAACACCATCCAACTTATATCCACGTTCACAATCTACAATTTACCTATTTTAAATGAGTTCCTCTGTTCACTTGTAACTTCAGGCACACCCAAGAGATCCAAAGAACCATTTACTAAAATATTAATATATTGTGATATAGTTTGATTAATTAACACATGGTAGCATCACCCGGCTGAAACATATTTTTGTCAAAATACAATTTATCTTGATAAGGTGTTCAGATGTGTCCAAATAGTAAGTTCACATTTGTTTCTTTTGGGAAGGAAGGGGAAATGAGGAGGATGGGATTGACATTGAAGATTCTAAAAAAGAAAAAAGAAAACAAGAGCTATTTTCTTTCTTTTGTTTTGACATTTGCCCTAACTCATCAGACCCAATGACCCTAATCTTGCAATTTTGTTCTCTGCAGAAAATCTGATACCAACAAATATGATGTTACAATGGATGATGCAGCCATCCTAGCTGGCCCATTTGGACTTCCTATGGAGATGACAAGAAAGTTCAATTTGGAGTTGCTGTAAGACTTGACATTTTTTTGTAACTAGAACGATTATTTATCAAAAAAAAAAAACTAGAAGAACGATTACTATTCTGTTACTGATTATGAAAAGAAACACAGAGAGTGCCTCTCATGCTCAAGGATTTTGATTTCCATTTTCTTTTGCAGATACACGGATGACAAGATCAGAATAACCCTGGGTTATAACAAGACAGTATTTGTCCACTTGCGCATAGGCAGATCCAAGCAGAAATGAATGCTTTGCAAACCGAACAAACCAGCAATGACTAGAAATCAAGGAAAAAGAATTTGTTGGAAGGAAAACTTTCTGGAATCATCATGTATTTTTTTAAATTAAGAAAGGCATCTCAATTTAGTAAACAATCTTCCTGGCCTGAGCTTTTCCCAGAGAAAAAGAATGTGTTTTATGTCTCCAAAAGAGAAAATGGAAGGGAAATCAGATAAAACAACACTTGTTTTGTAAGTGATTTTTTTTTTTTTTTGTATTATATGTCGAGAAAAAAAAATGAAGGGAACAAGTCCCAGTCAACATCATTGGCTTGGGACCCGACTCCTAACCAATCTTTACAGAAATTAGTGGAAGATCATTGAAGTCCAAGAAAATAGGCATCCAAGAAAAGATTACTGCAGGTGGCACGAAATGGAGTTATGCTCTTTTCATGTACAGATGTACTCCAACGAACAGGAAAGGGTAATTTATTCCAAATTATTCTCCTCTCTTGAAACCTTTCGGTGGCTAAACTTGAATAAGAAACTTAATATTAGTGGAATCAGACCAACTCCCTTCCAAAAGGTTTACTAAAATGGCACCATATACTAATGGAGTCGTGGAAAATGTAGAGAAGACAGACTGGTTTTTCACTCGCACGGTGAAGAGCACAATCATATAGAATGTTCCATCCCCTACCAATGAGATGGTAAATGATGAAATTAAAAAGGGAACATATGTTCACTTGAAAAACCTTATCTTTGTGGGTTTATTCGGAAACCAAAACACCAAATCCATTTTAGTGGAGTTGACTAAATATAAAAGATTCCACTATTTGAGATTAAAATTCTGCATCACCACTATTTGGTATTCAGAACTATCCTTGATGATAGTGTTGAAGCATTTTAATCATAAGATCATCTTATCTTTTCTGTCGTTCATATTGTGTTTAAGTTGGCCGCTCTCAGACTAAAACCTGCGTTCTCACGCTTTTCAACGCGAGTATGTGAGAATACAGGTTCAAATGAATCTGAATGGCCACTTCGTGCAAAAGATAAAATGTCAAAGGTTAGGACCAGTCTACCCCTCCCAAGACCCCAGATGGCTGGGACCAGCATTGAGTAATGGCCCTTTCACAGTTCTGGTGGATTGATGTGTCAATGACAAACCTGTACGATTTAGACATTTAGTATTTTAGGGGTCTGTCAACAAACCCATTTTTCTTCCGGGGAAGAAAGTTTTCCCCAGCGAGTTGTAAAAGAAATGTTCTTTTTCAATTCTTCTGTTTTTTTCATTTTTTAGTGACTCGCAATAACCACATCCTAAGGAGTTCTATACCTCCCTATTCCTTTGAGGTGTAACCATGTAACTTATATCGATATGTATCGGTCAATATGTATCGTGCTGGACACATATTGGTCAATATGTATCATGCTGGTGACTTCTCGATACACCCCTACAGAGGTTGTATCGGGTCAGCCACTGATTCAGAAGGTAATCGGGCCTTAAATGGGCCCCTCTAAACCACTTTTAAAAAACATAAGTGAAACATAAAAATAAAAATAAAAATAAAAATAAAGCACCAACACAAACTGATATGCCGCTCGTGTCAATATTTAGAACCTTGATAAGCTTGTCTTCCTTAAGTCTTTCATAGCTTCTGGGTGGGGAAAGCGCCTGATCAACATTCCAAAGCACCATAAATTGCTGAAGTTTAGCACCTCTCAAGTCTCAACCCACAAAGACCTTTTTCTTTCTCAAGTTACCTCCACTCGTGCCACTTTAAAGCAAAATAAGAGATATTTCAAGTCAAGTTCTCTTGTCGGGTATCACATGAGGTGTCAGTCGTAGACAAATTGCAAATGGCAGACCAGCCGGACCTCATTTAAATCATGAAAGCCTATGACAGAGGCTTTTTTTTTTTTTTTTTACTTTTTATGAGCAAACCTCCTCTTGAGCTCAATTACATGACCAAATGCTTTACCCATGGTATGGTATGTTCCCTTGTCTTAATAGCCTTTCACTTTCAGAAGAATCTTTGGACCTTTTACTTACAGGAACAGAAAAGTGAGCTATTGATATGCTCATCTTAATCCAATTTTAAACTTTTGCTCAATAGCATTTTCCATAAAAGATATAGGCAATGAAAAACCGACCATAGGATGTAGGTGCATGTTTTCTCTTGGATCAATTACGCACACTATACTCAGATGATCCAATCTTTTCTAGGGTCAATATTGCATTCAATGGCTTTCACCAAAAAAAAAAAGTATTGCACTCAATGGCCACCAAGACATCATTCAAGATTTGTCTTCAGAAAAGCTCCCTGTGCAATAGATTTAATTCATCACCTCTTCCAGTGTCATGATAGGGATCTCAGTGTATCAAGTTAATGGTAAACCCACATTAATCTGATCTTATCCGGTTAAGGTTGGGTCAGCCTGAACCTGGTTTCGGATTTGGGCCTAACCATACCAAATCCAACCTGTTGACATAGTAGCATTGAAATTTGAAACATTTATAAGCATAACCTTGATCGCGTATGGGTGAACTAATTGTAGGACAGATCAGGTCGGGTGTTAGGATTGGCTTTGTTATGGGTAAATACTGCTGATGAGGTTTGATGGGTCAACAGATTTTGATGTCTTGCTGCCGATGACCTTCCAATCTGATCCGGAAGCCTTGCCTATACATGTTGGGTGTTGGCTTTAGGGCTTGCATCATTTCGTCTTCACCAATAAATCCCTGTATCAGCTTCAAGAATATTATAAAATTGAGTTCCATCCATGAAAAGTTATGAAACAGATACCGATGCCAAAGAAGCATAGGGATTCAGTCTGCAAGACTGCATCCAACCTGAAAAGATAAGCATACTACCCCAAGTCTCAACCTGGTTTTCTTGTTGAGTAAACCCAGTGATTGCAGCAATTTATGACAAGGGGAGCTTTTATGAAAGAGCAAATTTACCAAGGGATGTTTTCAACCTAATTGCAAGTAAACAATTAAACATATTGAAAACAAATGCATATAAAAGGACAGCATAAATGGCACAAAAATAAGTTTTTTTTTTATTCTAGATTATAAATACTTCTATGCATGAATTTCTATTCTTTTTAGTCCCTGCCACCACTGCTTTTGGCTTATCATATGGGACCAGCGTTATCCTTGCATTCTCAAGCAACATAAATAAACAAAAGACATGGCAGTCATACATCAAGACATTTAAATTGACTCAGTCTACCGAAACTCTGATTGCACAGTACGCCTTTCCTCAGTCCAAGATTTTTTTTTTTTTTTTGAAAAATCTTTCCTCGGTCCAAGATCCCCAATGAAATTGTATATGTAATTCAGGCAACATCTGATTGATGCATGTTGTTATATCAAAGAATCCTGCATCAAGTTGAGGAGACTTGTCTTGGTCTCTGAATGCCAGCTACAAGGTATCTTAGCTTAACCTACAGCAAGTTTATCACATAATGATTGATATGCTGAACTACAGAGCTTGAACTTTTCTTCTGCAACAGCCTGTTGATGTACAAAATTGATAATTTGCCATCAAATCACTAGTCATCAATTGAAATAAAAGCAAGACCAAAATAATAAGTTCCAGTTTAAAGACAATACATGCTCAACAGTATGGTGGCACATGGTTGTCTACTAATAGTGGTTGTGTCTATAGAAACCTACACCAATGCACATTGGGCAGGTTCTTTGGATGATGAAAGATCTACTACAACTTACTGGTGGTGATCTTGTGATTTGGGAAAAAAAACCTTGTAATTGCTAAATCTAGTGCAAAATCCAAGTTCAGAGCCATGGCTCATGGTGCATCCGTGCATCAAAATTACTTTGGCTGAAAGCTCTACTCAGTGAGTTGGGTGTAGAAGTTGAGGTCCCTATGGGGTTATTGGGGCTACATTTTGATTACAATGCAGCTATAGATATTGTAGTGATATATAGAATGTTTTCAGGAGTATTTTTTATATTTGTCCTTCTAATAAAATAGCATAAATATTAATAAGGTAGATCAGTCCTACTGTTTTTTATACGAACTGTGTGTGCAAAGCCTTATCAGACCCAGATGCAAACATCACTGTCATACATGCAATTTTTTCCCATTTAATGAAAAGCTTGTTTTTGGTGCCAATTAACACATTCCTATAAGGTTTTTTCTCGTTTTTTTTTTTCATTTTTAGTATCCTTGGAACATGCTAAATTTCTTCGCACTTGGTATCTTGTCTGTTGATTGGAATTTGTTTGTAGAAAAGAGATGATGAAAAATGGCATTTAACACTATAATAAATAAATCTAATGAAAAGAGCAAATGGTATGCAAGGAGTATACAGACCCCCAGACGACTTATGGGAAGAAAAAGGAAGACAAAAAGGAACAACCTGTAAGAACCCAGTCAAACCTACATTGGGAGAAGCTTAATAATGAGGATAGCTAGAAAGCATACCTTAGAAGAACCTTGATGACGATCTGGATGCCATTTCAAGGCACACACTCGGTATCTGAAAATGAATCACATCTTAACAGTTAAAAACATCCCAAAGAAAACCCAGATATACATGTAAATCACTAATTATAAGCACTTAAGTAAGAAGCAACATGAAGGTGTAAAGGCTTGAATAATTAAAGCAAGAGATCATCAGATAACTTACGCATTCTTTACTTCTTCAATTTTCAAAGGACCAGAAGCACTCAAACCAAGGGCCAGCCGTTCTGAAGTTAAATCTGATTGAGAAGTGTCATGCTCTGTAGAAGCTTCGTATTCATCTCCACTCCAATATTTCCAATTCTGGGACCCCTGGTACTTGTTAGAATAGTAAGATGAATTCCTCCAACGAGAATCTTCTTCATTAATAAAAGACCAATAAAAGTATCGCCCTCCACCAAATGCAGATTGAAATATGGTCTCAACTTCTTCTTCATCACCAAAGCAGAACTCAAAAACCCCTTTTCCTGTACAAGAATTACAAAGAAATATAAAAATATGATGCCCAAGAACAAATATAAGTTCCTGAAAGCAATAGTAAATAAAATATCTGATGAATCCATCTTGTTGACCTTAGGAACAAAACTTCCATACATGTGACTATTGGTAATGTGGACTTCCCAATGAGAGTTTTCTTTGTGGCACCTACTACATTGAATATTGACCCAAACAGGCATGGTTTAAAAGGTCAACATATTTCCTAATATTTCTATGAAATTTCCATCTCCATGGGTACCATCATGAAACATTTACTGGAATTAACATATTTCCCAGTGAGACATGATGGTTGGCAACAATATCATAGATATGTGGAGTAACACTATTATTGCCCACCTAATGAACATGATGACCACCTTAAGCCACCTTGAAATTCTCATTGGGCATGACATTAGCTCTTAGATTTTGTTTGTGTAAAATATTATTTGATTGATCTATTAAAATCATTTGCTTGAACTTACTCTATTGTGTAGTTTTAACTCAAAGTCCGTAAGACAACTTTGTAAGGTATCATTTTATCTGTTGACCTTAATTTCTTGGCATTGTTTGATGGTTTGGAACAAGATAATAATCTAAAAAGATGTAGCTGTGCTTTTTCATTTCATAAAATATCATTGTATATTTCTGCATATTTCACAACACCATGTCTATAATTTTTACAATGCTTCCATGTGACATTTCTGACATTTCCAACATGCTTCCTATATTTGGATTACCAATATTTCCACTGATACCAACATTTTAAACCTTGCAAACAGGTCAAAGGACCATTACCCAACGTAAATCCTGAATACCAAGCTATTGGGAGTGGTGGACCGGGTATAGATCCAACCTCCAAACTACCAGTGTTCATTTTGCTGATTTTCATTATAGGAGATAACCTACATGGAAACCGACCACCAGCTCCACTACCCTGCATCTTGGTTAAAACAGCAATACTATGGCATACAGTCTTTAAGGTCTACAAGAGAGACACCATAGATTTCCACTAGATCAGCAGACAATCTTTAAATGATTGAAAGTAGATGCATTTAAATGGTTGAAAGAGACACCATTTACTAATATCTTGCCCTGTTGTTGCTAGTCTTTGGGAGAAGCTCTTTGGTCTTTTGGGACGCAGGTGGACTGAGCCAGTGCAGATCAATAGTCTTTTTGACCCTTCAACCTTCACGTGGCCGAAGAGGGTAGAGTCATGTGGAGGTGCGCTAGAGCTGCTTTAGTGTTGACTGTTTGGGAGGAAAGGAATGCTTGAATCTTCAACGACAAGGAAAGGGATAAGACTGGTATTTGGAAAAGCACTCTAAATAGGGCTATAAATTGGGTAAAGTCATTGGACCTCTTTTCACCTTTCTCCTTTGATGACATCTGGAGAAATTGGGAGCAAGTTGCCAACAGTTCTGCTGCAAGAAAAAAACCTTTGGTGGAGTGGAGGCCTCCTGAAGAAGGTGTTATTAAATTAAATTTTGATAGCAGTAGTATTAGTAACCCAGGGCCGTCTGGAAGCGGGGGAGTCTTCAGAAATGCTGAAGGCCAAGTTGTAGCCCTATTTTCTGGTCCTATAGGTGATACTTGAGAGACTCAGTTAATGCAGAAGTTCAAGCTGTACTTAAAGGGGCAGAGATTGCAAAAGATCTGGGTATGGGACACTTGTTAATAAAGGGCGAATCTAAACTGGTTATTGGATGGCTGAAAGAGTCAGAAACTATAGCTTGGTCCTTAGGGGGGCTATAAGAAGGTTCAAATGTTTAACCACTAATATAACAGTCAGAGTTCAATAGGAATGAAGATCAGAAAATGGGATGGCATATTTTCTAGCCAAACAACGGGTACATAGGAACCATTTCTTTTGAGCTCAATTGTAAGCTGTGTGATGCAGTTTAGAGGCAGCATCTCGCACCTCATTTTGGGGAGCTTTCTCTATGTAACCTTTTACTTGTGATTTTTAATCAATAAAGTTCTATTACTTATTAAAAAATGTAGATGCATCCTTACTTCTACCCCTATATTGAGATCCCTGACGGAAGCTGCTTGTTTTTCTTCCCTTAGTCCAGTAACACCGTCTGAACCATGAGCCTTCTTTACTTGAAGACGAGATGTTTTCATTGTCAGACTGCCAGCTCTGAAGAATCAAGAAAAAGGAGAGCAGCAAAATATGGTCAGATGTTACTACCCAATAAGCAAGCACAATGCAATGATTAGCAGCATTACTAGGAGAAATGAAATCATGAGAATGAAATAAACTAGGAAAGAGAATTTAATTTAAGGGGTTCCAATATTCACCTAACAGAATAAAAAAAAAAATTGCATGTTTCAGAAACCAAGGCATGTAAATTTGCTGTTCTATATGCATGACTTAATTAAAAGTTGAAACCTAAAAATAGTATCATGATTTCAATTTCATAATCATCACCATCTGCCTATCAACTCCAAGAATTGTATTCCTACAACATAGTTCACAAAGGCCATGTCTTCTGTCAAAAAATCAGGTGTCAAACCTTTTCGACTTACCCAAAAACAGATATCTTTAGCCACCACTTTTCTATTTTGAAACTTTTAACTTGCACCAAGCCACTTCCAATGGGTGCATATATTGCCTCCATTTTGCATAGACAAACCATCTTTCACTTTCTCTAAGTCACCTCAAATTAAGAGATCACAGAAGAAAGAAAATCTTGAGGCGATTAGGGAAAAAATAAGGCCTCTCAATGAATAGTTTGGCATTAAAAATATTCAGGGGTTTCATTTGGACAGTGGTTATAGGTCAGACTTGCATGTGATTCAGTGCAAACACAAAAGAATGGAGGCCAAAGTCAAGATGCAAGACAATGCAAACGTAAAAAAAGCAAAAATGAAAAAGAAAAAAAAAACAAAAAGGAAATGAAGAGTTCATTCAACTTTCCCATAAATAGTCCTAGTGTAAAAGTTGACTAATTCATCTGCATCTGTAAAAAGGCAGAGATACATTCAAACACATGCATGACATCATGCAAGAATCTACAACAGTAATGCACTGTATGCAACTGAAAACCATGCAACTACATTAGGAAGATGCTGAAACATGCATTGAACACCATATAATATGTGCTTGGAAGAAATTGCAAGGCCAAGCTGCATTTAAGTAATACTCACCCTGATAAATTTGCAGCAGATATTTCTGTATCAATAATTAAGGAGAATGAAATTTGTATCTTTTTTCTATTTTATAGAAATTATTGAAACATGTGATTATTAATTGTAAACTTCCAAGGCTGGAAATCGTGGACACCCAACTTGCATGATTCCTTAAAAAGAAAAATCTAATCTTTAAAACATTTCCTATCATTTACTCAAACCAGTGGGGTCCAATTCAGACTAGAGGGAATTACCAGTGAAAGAACACTTGAAATGGGGAGTGCAGGGAAGCCTGAAGACAAGGATGGAACTGGAGGCATTGAAAGTGTGTCTTCTTGCAGCCTTGACAACAATTATGGGGGTAGAGAATCAGATAGATAGAGAAGAGCACAAATCTGCTGGTTGTAATTGCGGTGCCTTCCAACATGATTTAAGAATAGGTATAGTCAGAGAACAGAAGAGCTTAAAGGTGTGTAGCCCTCCCCTTTCGACGGATGACCTTAAACAGTTGTTTGCCGCAGGAACTAGAGGGGTTTTTAGGAAGCTCCGAGTCATCAAATCTCTGAGATCAATAGAGGAGGTTTCAGATTGCAATCTACTGCTTCACCTAGCTAGCAAGGAGGATGGGGATGGAGAAATTGTAGTCAATGTAAGCAAGTTTAGACCTTGACCTGTTACAAGTTGAAGGGGATAGAAGAGCTGGGGGCAGACCGAAAAAGACTTCAGTGGAAGTAATAAGAAATGATTTAAATGCCCATAATTTAGCGATGGATATGGCAGTGAATAGAAAGGAATGGCAAAACAGAATTCATGTAGCAGACCCCAATATGATGATGATGATTGTGATGAACAAGAATCTGAAGAGGATGGCAATGTTTTCTTTTGTTTTGTTTTCTTTTTTTTTTTTTTTCCTTTTGTTAAGGGGATGCAAGGTTTTGGATAAGATGAAACCATCAAGTTATGACACCAGAACAGGCTTGAACCAATAAAGGTATGGAACTATGGATTGGCATTAAAGACAAGTTTCTTTTCATGGAAGGTGGCGGCCAGATGAAGTTTTTAAAAGAGGTTGGATGAAAGGGATAGGTTACAAGTAATGCTGATAAGTTGGAATCTGAAGTGGAGCTTCAAAGTGCAGCCAGTATTGTGAAAGCATTAAAAAACTAGCAACTCTAATGTTTTTTTTTTGTTGAAAAAAAGGTAAGGTAATTTTATTAGAAACAGAACAAGAGATTACAGAGGGGGCCCACTGTAGGAGCTACAGACAGGATCCAAGACCCCAAACTAAATTACAACTCTAACAGACTTCTAGACCTCAGCTGGGCTCCAAGCACCCTGGTCTGGAGACCTTTCGCAGCTGTAGTCCAAGAAACTAACTTGCCAAAAGTGCAAGAAATTAGACAATCTACATCCTTTGATCTATTTTGGAAAATCCATCTATTTCTTTCCGCCCAGGTGGTACTAATCACTGCTGCAGGAACAGACATCCACACACTTTTTGCCAGCTTGGAGAGGCCTTGGGTCTCCCAGCACTATAGCAGGTCCAACACAGCATTTGGCATGACCCAATATAAGCCCAAGGAGGAGAAGAAGTGCCCCCATATTGCTGCAGAAACAGGACAATGTATAAAGAAATGGTTGTTATCCTCCTCTACTTGGCCACACAGCACACACAGCAGGTCTTGAATCTGAATCGCTCTTATAACCAGGTTCTTTCTAGTTAGACATCTGTACAATACTACAGCTCAAAACAAGGCATTTACTTTAGAGAGGGGAGGGTATCAGGTTCCAGATTTAGCAGCAGGAACATCAGCACCAGTGTTTTAAAAGTGCAAGGTGCAAAAAAGCACAAGGGGCAATTTGCACCCGAGGCACAAGGCGCAAGGCGAGGTACACACCTTTTCGGAGCAAGGTGAAAAAAACAAAAAAAAAAGGTCAGAAAATTCATAAAATGCTAAAAATGAAAAAAAAAATATTAAACATAATATTAATAAAAATATAAAGTTAAATTTTAAAATAAACATTTTAACAAACCTATTATCTAAAATTAAAATGCATAAACATCACATGTAAAGCGTATTCAAATGAAAATTAAAAAAAATCAAACATATAAAACATTTTCAAGTATGTAAAACCCACAATCTCTTTTTTTTATTTGTCTTAATTGCATTACTTCAAGTTGCTAATGTGATGTAAAATATATTGCATCCTTGATTCTAAGAGCCGCCTTTGTACCAAGCCCCTCGAGGCAAGAACAAAAAAAGTCCATGTTAGGGTCTTAAACTCTTGATTCTCGCACAAAGATAACGATTCTATAATTTTAATTGCCTTTTAAGAAGATATTTTATTAGGATAAATGAATGAACAACATGGACTTGTTTGGGCTTGCCTCGAGAGGCATGGCCGGGGGTCCAGGGGCAGAGCCCTCGGCCCAGCCGGTAGGTTCAAAAAAGCAAAAAGGCCTGAAAATTTAAAAAGGTGCATGCTTGGGCTAAGGTGCAAGGCACATCAGGCGCACGCCTAGGCACACCAGGAGTGCGCCTTTTGAAAGTGTTGTGCCTAGGACCTAGGCGAGGCACATACCCTAAAATGTGCCTCGCCTGTGTGCCTAGGCGCGCCTTTTAAATCATTGATCAGCTCTATCTCCAACTGTTAATTTTCTGGCAAAGGAATTAACTTAAAAAAGCCCATCTGCAGTCCAATTCCAGATCCAAGTGTCTTCTTCCAACAGATTCAATGATTGATTGGACAGCAACTCAAACAGCTCGACCACTTGATCAAATTCCCAGTCTTGAAAATGTCTTCTAAAAGGACTCCAGGAAATGCTATTGTCCCTCACTTCACAGCAATCAGCCACCACTGCATCCTGATTCTCTACAAGATGGTATAACTGGGGGAATAACTCTGCTAATGGCCTGCTATTACACCAATTATCCTTCCAAAAACTCAGTCTTTGACCATTTCCCAACTTTGGAGACAAGCCTCTATTTAGAAATGGAAAATTTTCCATACTTTTCTTCCATAAAGAGCACCCCAAAGAGGAAAGTTAGATATGGTTACCCAATCACCACTGTCTGTATCATATTTGGCTGCTAATAATTTCCCCCACCAGCTTTCCCTTTCTTTTCCAAGAGCTTGGATCTCCTATCCACAGGACACTACAGCTGTACAACAGCTGGGGAGATGTTCTCAATGTACACCTGTAGTTAGGGCTGTTCACAAAGAATGCCAAACCAATCAAACCGACCAAACCAATCCGACTCAACCCAATATGTTCGGTTTATTGATGCTGTCGGTTGGTTTTGGATTGATAAAATGTACAACCTGACCAGTTGGGCCAGTTTCGGTTTATAAATTTATGAACCGAAAATAACCCGACCGACAGAATATATGCTAATATTTGTTTTCTCATACAAATTGTAAAATTTGACTTTTGAGGGCCATAGAGTGGAATTTAATACCTGTCACATGTCACAATTTACGAGGCCAATTCAATTGACTGTTAGCTTTTTCTTGAACTCTTCCCCCATTTGGCCTTTTTCTCTTTACAGCTTCTCTTCAGTCATTTCATTTCTCATCACTCTGCATACCTCCGTTTCCAATGTAAAAGGAAAATACATTTAAAATATCCACTTCATTTTACTCACCAAACTCAGGTTTTTATTTGAGGGGAAGATTTTGTCAATCTCCACCTATTATTCTAGTGACATCACTTTAACTGGGCCTTCACAGAATAGGACAATGGGTTGCATTATCTTTCTATAGAGAAAAAAAAAAAAAAAACTAGGGTTGAGAATGGAAATGCATGAAGGTGATTGTTTCCAACTGGATGACAATGGAGTTCGTTTCTTGAAGTGGGCTTTCAGAGTTGAAGAGGACGAAGCATTTCATCTCTGTAAGGAGCGGAAGAAATTCACATATGCCCTTGTAGAGTTGCAGATGCTCATTTCTGTTCAATTTTTCTAAAACATTTGTGTTGATTTTCATCGATTTACCGAGACATAGGTATTGGTAGAATCTTCTTTCTCAACCTCTGCAACTGAACTGGAGAAATCCCCTTCTCACTCTTCTTATCCCTTCCATCTCCTTGTCATAATGCTGAGGTAACTAATTTGCCTATGCACAACAAAAGCCCCCTTTCACCTCCATCCTCCAATTCAAGTTACATGAGATCAGGATGAACTACTGCAATCATTGTTACCATCAAACTATTTTTTTATCAATAACACAGTTCATTAATATCACAATGGGAATTACAAGAGGAAGACAAACTTTCTTATCTTCCACCTTCAGTTTGAGCCCCAAGAAATGAAAAAGAGAGAAAGAGAAAAGGAAAAAAGGAAAAAGGAGAAAAAGAGATTTAAATTACAACTATGCCCAGGGAATTGACTCCCTGTCCACCCCTTGTTTAGCTAACCCATCAGCAAAAGAATTAGCTGATTTTTTTACCCAACTGATTTTAACTTCCATTTCTCGAACCAGCCATCAGAATTTCCTTCTCATATTGCTATATCTCCATAAACCACTATCGTCTTTATTCAGCCACCCTACCACCACCTCCGAGTCCCCTTCAATTATGAGTTTTCTGAGATTCATCTCCCTAGCTTTCTGGACTCCTTCCAAAATTGCATGGATCTCAGCTCTGAGAGAGTCACCCACTCCAACTGGGCCTGAGAACATGGCAGAAACAACCCCATTCTCATCCCTAAAAACACCCCAATCCCTGATTGTCCAAGGTTCCCTTTGCTACTTCCATCAAAGTTTACTTTTATGAAGCCCGCAGGTGGGGGAGTCCAAGACACACTCATTACTGCTTTAGTCTAGGTACAGCTAGCAATCTCACCCCACTTCCTCAGCATGTCATCCATTGTATAGTCTGTGAATAGCTCTAGGGATTTCATCCATTATACAGCCCTTATATGGATCAGGGCCCTCAGATCTTCAGCACTTCTCTCTTCTTCAGAGAAAACCCTGGAGTTTCTTTCTTCCCATAAAGACCAGCAAATTGCTGCCCTCAGTCCTCTCCACATAGTCCTTCCCCTTTTCATACGCCACCTGAAGAAAGGAGCAAAAAGACTTTGCATATTTGATGGAGGATTCCAAGTACACCCAAACAGAGAGAAAGCCCACTCCCAAATAGATTTTGCAAATTGGAAAAACACCAACAGATGGAAACCAGTCTCCCCATCAGCTTTACAAAGAACACACCAATGAGGGGACAAACAAGTATTGGGCTTCTTCTTTTGGAGCAGATCACCAGTGTTGGTTCTTTCCAGAAATGCTTCCCAGCAAAAACTACCAACCCTAGGAGGAATTGGCCTGCACCAAACCTCATTAACAAGGATGGGAGGAGATTACAGGGTTGGTGGACTGGCTTAACACTTTAAAGAAGGAGGCACAGGAGAAGGAACCAATAGGGGTGGGGGTCCAAATTCTAGAGTCTTCCTTAGCTGGGTCTAAGAACACATTATCAAGAAGTTGGAGGAGACTCGAAACACTGTCAAGGTCTGAGTCTCTCACAGCCCTTCTCAGACCCAAACTCCAACCAAACCCAAAATTGGAAGAGAAAGGGGTGATGAAAGAGGAAACCATCTCATTTTTAAAAACAGATAGGGCATACAGAGAAGGAAACCGGTCCTTTAGAGGGGCATTCCCCACCCAAGTTTGTTCCCAGAATTTTATGGAGTTACTTGAATTTAAATCATACCTGATAAGAGGGGAAAGAACTGGTAATAGATCATGAATGGCTTTCCAAGGCGAAGCGCTTGTGGTCCTAGCTCGGAGTCCAGCATCCCATCCATTTAGCTCCAACCCATGAACGCTCGCCATTATTTTAGCCCATAATTTCTCCTTCTCTAGTGGGAATCTCCACAATCATTTCCCCAGAAGGGCTAAATTCCTTTCTCTAATGTTCCCAAGCCCTAACCCACCATTGTTTTTACTCCTGGTCACCACTTTTCAGCTTACCCTATGGTCCCTTTTCTTCTCTCCCGACACCCAAAGGAAATCTCTCATCATCTTTTCCAGTCTGTTAGCAATTGTAATCATTCATGGAGAGAGAGAGAGACGAGAGAGAGACGAGAGAGAGAAAGAGAAGAAGAGGAAGATATGATTGAGAGACAAAAAAAACTACTTCTAGCTGCTGCCAGTTTAGTTATTTATATTAACTTAATATAAAAGGAATGGGAGATTACAAGTATGCCCCTGGTGGCACTCCCTAGAAATAAACTAATAAGAAAGAAAGAAACTAACTGACTGACAGCATCTTAAGCTGACAACCCACTAACAGCAACTATAAAATAACAATTAAATAATCCTCACAACACTCCCCCTCAAGTTGGGTTGAATATGTCTATCATGCCCAGCTTGTCACATAACTCATTGTGCCGCGAGTATAGAAGCCCTTTTGTGAGGACATCAAAGAGTTGTTCCTTGGAGTTGACATAAGGGATGCAAATTTCCCTTTTTCCCAATTTTTTTTCCCTTATGAAGTGTTTGTCCACCTCAATGTGCTTGGTCCTCTCATGTAGGACAGGGTTGCTGGTGATGTTTATGGCTGCCTTGTTGTCACAGTAAAGAGACATAGGATTATGAACAACAACTCCAAGCTCCCCTAGAAGATTTTTTAGCCAAAGGACTTCAGCCACCCCATGTGCCATCGCTCTATATTCAGCTTTAGCACTTGACCTTGCTACCACACTTTGTTTCTTGCTTTTCAAGGTCACTAGGTTTCCTCCCACAAATGTGCAATACCCACTCGTGGACTTTCTATCATCCACAGCACCTACCCAATCAGCATCTATAAGGACTTCCACCTTTAGGTGATTATATTTACGGAATAGTAGACCTGTTCCGGGATACTTTTTTAAGTATCTAAGAACTCTCCCTACTGCCTCCATGTGTGGTTTCTTAGGAGAGTGCATGAATTGGCTTAGAACCCCAACTGAATAGGCAATGTCTAGACGGGTCATGGACAAATAAATCAGCTTTCCCACTAAAATTTGGAATTGTTTCACATCTTTCGGAGGTTCACCATCACAGTCACCCAACTTGTGATCAACATCCATGGGAGTATCTGCTAGCCTTGCACCTAATTTGCTTGTGTATTGTAATAGATCAAGGGTGTATTTCCTTTAAGAAATGAAGATACCCCTTTCTGAGCGGGCGATTTCAAATCCAAGGAAATACTTCAGGGGACCTAAATCTTTCACTTCAAATTTAGATGCAAGGAATTGTTTCAATTTTTGTATTTCTGAACTCCAATTTCCTTAATGATGATATCATCCACATACACTATCAATACAGCAACCTATTCCTGACATCTCTTCACAAAGAGTGTATAATCAAACCGACATTGGTTGAAGCCTACCTGGTGAACTGCCATGTGAAACTTACTGAACCAAGCTCTGAGAGATTGTTTTAAACCATAAAGAGACTTTCTCAGCTTGCACACCTTATTTTCACTTCCCTTGGCACAAAATCCAAGGGGTTGAACCATGTATACTTCCTCCTCTAGGTCACCATTTAAAAAAGCATTCTTTATGTCCAGTTGATGCAATTCCCAGTCAAGGTTAGCAGCTAATGACAAGAGAACCCTAATTGAGTTCATCTTAGCTACTGGAGCAAAAGTCTCATCATAGTCAACCCCGTACACTTGAGTGTACCCTTTGGCTACTAATCTTGCTTTGTACCTTTCAACTGTCCCGTTTGCCTTGTGTTTAACTATAAACACCCACTTACACCCCACGGGGTCTTTCCCCCTTGGAAGATCCATCAATTCCCAAGTTTGATTTTTATGAAGAACATTAATCTCCTCCTTCATGGCATCTGTCCATTCGGGGCATTTTAAGGCTTCTGCAACATTTCTGGGAACAGGGATGCAATCAACTGCGGATAGAATGGCTTGGTATGAGGGGGAAATGTGATCATAGGAGACACACTGGGTAATGGGGTGTTTGGCAGTGCATGACCTAACTCCCTTTCTTTGAGCAATAGGAATGTCAAGGTCATCCACAGTAGGAGTAGGGGTATCAGTAGGTGCAACAGGGATTGGACTTACCTCCTGGGAGTCTAACAGTGTCGGTTGCTCAATGTTTGGCTGCTCCACATCTCTATCACATTGCTGATCTCTATGGCGTGTACGTTGGAAGACACGAAAGGGAGCAAGGTCCAAAATAGAAGGAAGAGAGACTTGGCGGACCTGAACCTGCTTCTCCTCTTCCACACTATTACTCTCCCCCTGAGGAGAAGTAGGGAAGAATGGTTTAGACTCAAAGAAGGACACATCCATAGACACAAAAAACTTATGACTAACAGGATCAAAGCACCGATACCCTTTTTTAGAGGAGGGATACCCCAGAAAGATACAAGGAATGGACCGAGGGTCTAACTTACCTCGAGACGGAGACAAATCATGGACAAAGGCATGACAACCAAAAACTTTCATGGGAATGGAAAATAAAGGGGACTGAGGGAACAACAACTGATGAGAGGCCATGTAGTTCAGCACTCTGGAGGGCATGCGATTGATGACATAAGCAGCTGCAAGTATAGCATCCATCCAAAACCTTTTTGGAACATTCATGTGTAACATCATCCCGCAAGCTACCTCAAGGAGGTGTCTGTTTTTTCTTTTGTCAACACCATTTTGTTGTGGTGTTCTTGCGCATGAGCTCCCATGAATAGATCCATGGGAGGCAAAGAACTCATTGAGCTCACCATGGAAATATTCTTTTGCATTGTCGGATTGGAAGATCTGTATTTCAACATGGAATTGCGTAAATACCATCCTCTGGAAATCTTTCACAATCTTTGGAACTTCGTCTCTACTACGCATAGGGAATACCCATGTATAACGAGAATAGTCATTGGTCAATGTGATAAAGTACTTATATCCGCCCTCAGAGATTATAGTAGTAGGCCCCCATACATCAGAATACACAACATGAAAAGAAACACTTGATCTTTTATTATTTGAGTGAAAAGTTGTTCTACATTGTTTGCTCAACTGACACGTTTGACACTGGAACTCTGACATTGAACATGACTTAAATAAAACCGGAAACAAAGATTTTACTATTTCAAAAGAAACATGACCTAACCAACTATGCCAAAAAAAAAAATTGACTTATTTGATTGACAATGTGACTCTGAGGATGACACCGAGAGACTAGCTTTGTTGTCAAGAATGTAGAGACCATCCACTAGGCTCCCTCTACCAATCGTCCTCCTAGAAGTTAGATCCTAAAAAACACATGAACCAGGAAAAAATGTTACACTACAATTTAAAGAGCTTGTGATACTACTAATTGAAAGCAAATTTATAGGAAGTTAAGGGGCATGCAATACACAATTCAGGTTAAGGCCATGGGGAAGAGATATTGATCCTTGGCCTGCAATGGAGGAGAATGATCCATCTGCAAGCCTCACTTTATCCCTTCCTGACAAAAGGTTATAAGTCTGAAACAAGTTTGGCTTACCGGTCATGTGGTTAGAGGCCCCTAAGTCAATGATCCAAGGGGAACCAGTGGTAGTAGTGACATGGAATGCAGAAGCCGCATTACCTGATGTAGATGCAAATGAAGTAGGAGTACCAGTGGCTGAACTATCATCTGTCGCAAAGCCCTATCATATGACTCCAAGTGGTCTCTAAAGGAATTCATTATATCTTCCTTGGGGTCAGAATTAGTAAGGTGGTCCCGGGTAGTACCGACAACCTGAGTATCTTGGGTTGCCACGTGTTGCATTATGTGTTGTGTTCATCTTCTTCTGACCTTGCCCTTTACCCTATTCTTGGTTCTTCACTGCCCACTTGGGTTTCCCATGAATGTCCCAACATGTGTTATGTGTATGCCGTAAGCGCTGACAATGGGTACTTGTCTTTATCATCAGCCTTCTTGGTGTCACTTTTCTTCCCCATGTTGTTATTACTCATTGCAGCCAAAGCAACTTGTTGCTCCCCCTCGATTGTAACCATCACACTCCGCCTACTTTTTTCCGATTGAACAAGGGCATATACCTCATGAACCGACGGCAACTCTTTGCTTCCTAAGATCTGAACTCTCAAGGGTTCATAGGCAGGATTCAATCCCAACAAAAAGGCAAACACACGCCGCTAAGAAACAAGCTTCCTGTAGGCCTTAGCATTGTCATCATGTTTCCACTCTATAGCCTGATAATGATCCAATTCTTTCCATACTAGGGCTGAATAATAGGAAGACAAACTATGATTTCCCTATTTACAGGTTGAGGATTTAGCTTGCAATTGGTAAACCGTGGCATAATGCCTTTGCTCAAAATAAGTAGTTTTGGCCTGTTCCCGAATCTCACTAGTGGTGTCTGCCCACATAAAGTTCTTCTTCACATCAAGTTCCATGGCTGCAAGGAGCCAAAACATCACCATACTGTTTTCTTGGTCCCACCTATCATGTTCAGCTATCTCACTCTTAGGTTTCACCCTTCCATTTATGTAACCAACTTTTCCCCTTGCCGTTACATAAATTTTTACACTTTTAGCCCACTCCAAGTAGTTTAGACCATTTAAAGGGGTAATGGAAATGGGAAACATCATGTTTTCACGTCCCATACCAGTTGTGTTGTGGGTCTGTGTATCCCCCGATGAAGTTGAATCATAATTTGCCATAGAGTACTGCTGAATCAGACCAAATCCCACACAACTACACAACAGCCACAATCAGAATACCAACCCTCAAGGAATTTACTTCTGGAATGTGAAAAGAAGACAAAAAAAAAAAAAAAAAAAAAACTGCTGAAATCAACTCAGTGATGGTTCAATCATTAAAACAGCCCAGTAATCAGTCCAACACCAGCCATTAGAATAGTATACTAGCGGTCCGACTACAGCCCATGCAATCTAACAATCCAGCATCCAAACGAAGGTATAAAACCAAGAAATAAGGCCTTCACACCATTGGCCATAAAAAAAAAAAAAAAAAAAAAAAAAAAAAAAAAAAACAAGAACACATACCCTGTCCAGCACCTGTACGAAGGTGCCAACCAGAAACTAACTTCACAAGATCGAATAGATAAGAAAGGGAGTCTTTTTCTGCATCACCCTTCTTCTTCTTGGGTCTCCTTGATATTATGACCAAGGAAGAACCCAAAGGAAGAGCCGCAAGTAGTCTGCTAGGGTTTCTCTGTCTTCCATGTCCAAGAAATCAAAGAAGAAAAGAGGACGAAGCAGGTTCAAATGGGAGAAGCCGAATTTTTTATAGCCCAGAACCTTGCTCTGATACCATGTAATCATTCATGGAGAGAGAGAGAGACAAGAGAGAGAAAGAGAAGAAGAGGAAGATATGATTGAGAGACAAAAAAATAAAACCAACTACTTCTGACTACCGCCAGTTTAGTTATTTATATTAACTTAATATAAAAGGAATGGGAGATTACAAGTATGCCCTAGTGGCACTCCCTAGAAACAAACTACTAAGAAAGAAACTAACTGACTGACAGCATCTTAAGCTGACAACCCACTAACAGCAACTATAAAATAACAATTAAATAATCCTCACAACAGCAACCTTTACTAGGATTTTGAACACTAAAAGGAAATAAATGGGTAAATTTGCTAGAGTAGCCTTAACCAGTGTCATCCTACCACCAAGCAAAAGGTAATTCTTTTTCCAATAAACAAGTCTCTTTTCAAATTTTTCCACCACTGGATTCCAGAAACTCTCCCTCTTTGGGTTGTCACCCAATGGCAACCCCAAGTAGTTCAATGGCCATCCTAAAACCTCACACCCTAGCACTTTTACACTCTCCCTAATTTCTCCCTCCTCCAAATTCACACCCACTACACAACTTTTCTCAAAGTTCACCTTCAATCTTGACATTAGGGGTGTTCATAGTTCGATTAACCGAACCGTGGGGTGATTTTCTAGACCAAACCGAACTGTTCAGTTTTTCAATTTAACGAAACCAAAACCAAACTGATGCAACCGATTAACCACAGTTCGGTTTTTCAAGTTTTTTATGCCCTCAATATTAAAAAAAAGGGGGGGGAAACCTTCCCTGCCGATGATCTAGAGAGAGTGAACACTGAACAGAACTGTGAATTGAGACCGAGACTGAGAGAGATGAGTGACTAAGACTAAGAGAGATTAGTGAGTCTGGGTGTTGAGCGAGTGTCGAGTGAGAAAGAGAGACTGAGAGATGAGAGATTGAGATTTCAGATTTCAGATTTGAGAGGAGACGCCAGATGCCTGTTTGAGAGAGTGAAGGCTGAATCTGAGAGGAGACGCCAGACATCGGTCGGAGGCTCGCCCATTGGTAGGTCTAGCCCGTTGGTGAAGAAGAAGAAGAAGAGTATGAGAGAGAACACAGAACAGAGAGTGAAGTGAGACAAACACAGTTGGTCGCCTGGTCGGAGTGTAGAACATCGGTGACTTGATCGTTGGAGGTCGTCGGTCTGTTGGGGAAGAAGAGAACTAAGAGTTTGAGAGAGTGAGACTATGAGAATCTGATTCGAAGAAGCTGGTGGAAAACCACCAAGACAAAAGAGATAAAAGAGAATAAAGGCTTGAAAATTTTCGAAGAGACAAAAGAGAAGAAAGGCTTGAAATTTTTCGATTTTCGAGACTAAGAGAGTGGCAGTCTCTAGTCTGGCACTTTGGAAGAGGTAGTCTGGCACTCTAGAAGAGGCAGACTGCCGAACTTTCAATTTTCAAATTGAAACTTTCAAAGAGAAAGTCTGAAAGTCTCTCAGACTGCCAAGATTGTTTATTCGATTTTCAAAAAAAATAAAAAATATAATATATTATTGTATACATATCAGTCAGTTCGGTTAACTGCCGGTTTTTTAAATGGTTAACCGAAACCGAACCGAAACTACCGGTTTTTTAAGAATATCAAACTAAAACTGAACCGACCAGTTCAGTTAACCGATTTTTCGGTCCAATTTCGATCGGTTTGGTTTTTCAGTTTTTTTTTTGCTCACCCCTACTTGACATTTGTTCAAAAAGTAGTATCACCAATTTCATGTTCCTAATATATTCCAAGTTTCCTTCACAAAACAAAATTGTGTCATCTACAAACTGTAGATGGGTGAGGAGGCTTCCTCCCTTCTGACTCTCCATCCTCTAATGAGACCCCTAGAGTCTGCTCTATTAATCAATCTCCCCAGAACATCAGCAATTAGTGTGAACAAGAAGGGAGATAAGGGGTCACCTAGTCTTATACCCCTAATAGCTGGAAAGAAATCTACCACTACCCCATTCACCAGTATAGAGTAACGACAATTTTGAACACATCCCATAATCCATTTGCACCATTTACCCCCAAATCCAAATTTAGTCATAATTCTCCTAAAGAAATCCCAATCTACCAAATCATAAGCCTTTTCCAGATCCAACTTACATACTGTTGAAATAATTTAGTTATTTGTGTTAGGGTCTATTTGGCTAATTAAAGCCTTTTTTTTATTTTCTGTTATTGTACTTCACTTATAGCAGGGGCACAAGAGTCTTTTCCCTTCTTATTTCTATCGCCCTATATAATGTAATAGAAGTTGGCGCCGCCAGCACAGTTCCATTGCTCCAAACCTTTTCTTCTTCCTTTCTTTCTTCTTCTCTTCTCTCTTCTTCCCTTCTCTACTTGCTCATATTTCAATTGGATTTATTGCCAAGACATACCACTCCCTTCTTTCCATCCTTCCCGACATTTTCAACATTCATTCGCAATTAGGATCTGATCTATAATTTGTCTTCCTAATTTGTCTTCCACTCACAAAGGCTCCTTGATTTGGTGTAGTGATATCTGACAATACTTCCTTCAATCTCGGAGACAGAACCTTTGCAAGGATCTTATACAAGCTATTTACCAAACTGATTGGCCTGAAGTCCTTCGGATGGGGTGCATTTTTCTTTTTTGGAACCAAAGCTAAAAAAGTGGAATTCACACCCGGGTTAACCACTCCTCTCCTATGAAATTCCTCAAACACCATCAACAGATCACCTTTCAATGTATCCCAGCAGTCTTGGTAAAAATCCATTGTGAAACCATTTGAACCTGGAGCTTTAGTTCTATCCATAGAGAATACAGACTCCTTAATTTCTTCCAACTCAAACCTTCTTTCCAACCTTCTATGTTCTCAAATCCTATATCTGGTCAGTCCAAACCTTCTTACCAAACCCCCCACTCACAGGTCTTTGAATGGATTTAAAATGTCCTACAAAGGCCCATTCAATCTCATCTTATTGTGCTAACTCAACTCCATCCACCTCCAATTTGGAAATAAAATTCCTCCTCCTCCCATTAGCCAAAGAATGAAAGAACCTTGTATTCCTATCTCCCTCTTGCAGCCATTTACATCTAGATTTTTGCATCTAGCTTATTTCCTCCTTGGGTAGGCATTCCTCTAATTGTCTTATCAAATCTCTTCTTTGTTCCCTGTCTGTCTCTCCAAAAGCTCCCCTTTCTTCTTTCAAATCTAAGCTCTCAAGTTGGTCCACAATTCTCTTTCTTTCTTCAAGCCATCCAAACTCCAACTGATTCCATTCCTTGATTTTTTTGCTTTCAGAAATTGTAATTTTTTATGGAACCTCATCCCTTCCCATCGCACCCCTAGATTACACTCATTCCACCACTCCCTAACTCTTGCAGTGAAACCAGGATGGGATAACCACATATTTTCAAACCTAAATGGGGAAGGTCCTCCACTCTTCCTTTGTTCCTTGCAAATCACTATAGGCCAGTGGTCAGAGGTCAATTTAGGAAGAGCTCTAGAATCTAAGTTCCCTAAATGTTTTTCCCAATCCAAAGAGAACAAAAACCTATTCAACTTGGAGCAAATGGGATTCGATTGGAGATTTGACCAAGTGAATGTTTTGTGGGCTAAAGGTTAAACTCTTTAAGTTCAAATGCATCCACAAACCGGTTAAACTTCCTCATACTAGTTGTCACCCTTTGATTAGTATTATTGGTTTCCTCCGTGAATCTAATCACATTAAAGTCCCCACCCACACACCAAGGGCCATCCCAAAGCCCTCTAATATCAGCCAACTCCTCCCACAATTCCTTTCTCTCTCTATAGTCATTTGGTCCATAAACATTTGTGAGCACCCACACAAAACCATCCTCTTGTTGCTTGAACTTCAGTGAGATTGAGTATTTCCCAATCAGTTCCTCCAATCCTTCAACTGCATCCCTCTTCCACATTGTCACTATCCCCCCTAAAGAACCCCAAGAGGGAGCAACCACCCAGCTAATTCCCCTGGCTTTCCAAACACTCCTTGCCCATCTATTATTAAACTCCATTCTCTTGGATTCCTGCATTAAAACAATGTCTAGGTCATACCTCTTTATTACCTCTTTGGTCGTAGCTCTTTTCCTCGCACTTCCTATGCCCCTCATATTCCAACTAAATTATCTTCATAGTCACTTTTTCCTTAACTCCCTACTACACCCCACCACTACTTCCCCCCTTTCCTCCTGTCTCCTTTTACCCCGAAACTCTTATCACCTTCCACATCGCTTTTCAGCCTCTCCACTTCACTCAGTTTTCTTTTCTTTATTTTGATTTCCTTCTTCTTCTGTAGGCCACTCTTCAATCCATTTAAATCTTCCATTATGCACCCTAACTTCCCCACAAAGTTTACTATCAGGTCTTCTCTATTAGATCCCTCCACCACTGTCCTCTCTAAATATTCCCCTCCATTCCTCCCCTCCTCTCCTTCTCCCCTCACAGCTGATCCCTCCCCTGTTTTCTCCTCTAACTCCTTCCTCGACATCATATTTTG
Organism: Nelumbo lutea; assembly: GCF_056320005.1. Classification (NCBI taxonomy): domain Eukaryota; kingdom Viridiplantae; phylum Streptophyta; class Magnoliopsida; order Proteales; family Nelumbonaceae; genus Nelumbo; species Nelumbo lutea. The sequence continues at coordinate 111,123,715 of NC_142685.1, read as the reverse complement.
TTCAAATTCACTAAAAATTTTTTCAATAATTTCCCATACTTTTTCATTCTTATGCCTTCCTTCCACCACCTCCTCACAGTCCAACAATCCCTTCTCCATAAATTTATAAGACCCACCACCTTGGTTGGCTACACGAGCTGCTGGACTTGGAATGGGAGTGGAATCTAGAACATAGGACACAGAAAAAACATTAGTAGCACAAACTTAAATCACTTGGTTACCTGGGCTTGACCGGCAAGTTGGGGAAGTAAACAGGACACTGTTCACGACCTCCCTTCCTTGTTCAGAAGATTGGTAAATAACTGTCTCCCTAGGTTGGTTGGGAAGCACTTCTGTCCTTTGGACAACAAGGCAATCTCTCCTCTCTACCCTTGGTTCACCCCTTATTAGTACATTCCTGCTTTGCCTCAAGTTCCCCCAGTTAACCCCCTCTTTTGTGCCTTGCACAATCTAAAATCTAGGGGGTGGACTATTCTGGCTTTTTCTTTTTGATCAATACTATTCTGGCTAATTTCTTTAACCCCACTTGCTTCAAATGTCCCATATTTGCTTCCATCACCTAACAAACCTTCCTGGTCATCTGGAGTAGAAATCCGTTTCTCCTCCAAATCCCCTTGAAAGAGACTTGCACAGCACAGCAGACCCGTATAACCCACATTGCCGCCACCATCATCATTCACACTTCCAATGTTGGTACCTTCGTCTGAACTCTCATCCAACTCTTCATTGTTTACGTTACAGTGCACCCAACCTTCGTCCAACTCCTCCCTTTCTTCATTTCTCTCTCTTGCATACCTTGGGTTAGGTTTCCCTGAGGAGCATCGCACTGAGCTAAACTTCTCAAAATTTCCACGAGGTATCCACTGTAGAATACCCTATTTGTCTTCTCTCCTCCGCTGCAACTTCTCCTTCGCAGAACTCACTAATTTGGAAGATGATAGACCGAAAGTTTGGTCAACAGTCGATGCCTGTTTCAATCCCTTGCCCTGACCCACGTGAGTCTTTAAGTTATCACGTGGGTCACAATCTATATTGGGCTCAATAACGCATGGGTGGTCAATAGTCGATGCCTGTTTCAAGGCCTTGCCCCGACCCATGTGAGTCTTTAAGTAATCACGTGGGTCACTAATATTGCACCCTGGCTTGGTGGTCGGCCCGCCTAACCCTTTAAGCGGCTTAGACCAGGCATTTTGTCGTTTGGTTTACCCCAGATGACTGATTAAATGCCAATTTAATTTCTCCCTACAGTTCCTTTTTGCACCCCACTCTCTTTCCTCCATGTGTCCACCAGCCTGCCATCTCACCTTCGTCTTCAACCTTGGGAAATCTTCCCCACCAGGCCTGTTCAACTTCTGAAGCCACCCATACCTTATACCATACCCCCGGCCTACTTGTAATGTCCTGTGGGTAGGATTCTTATGGGTAGGAGATCCAGATTCTTATCTCCATACCCATTTCCCCAATAGAGCCTTGTTAAAAATCTTCGATTTCCTAACCCCCAATCCTCCCTTTTTTTTGGGGCACAAACTTGGTCCCAGTTGACCAAATGGATCTTCTTTTCCTCCTCCCATCCTTTCCATAAAAAGTCCCTCTATAACTTTTCTATTCTTTGAGCCACTTTTTGTTGAGATTGGGAATAGAGAGATAGTAAGAGGGTAAATTAGAGAGGAAGCTCTTTAAGAGAGTGATTCTACCTCCCAAAGACAGATATTTAGCTTTCCAAGAGGCCAGCTTCCTTTCTAAACGTTCCACCACAGGGTCCCACACTAAAGAGGAAGTGCACTTATCTCCCAATGGAAGCCCTAGACACATAGCAGGTAGAAAGCCAATCTGACAAGCAAGCACCTCTGCTAGAGCTTCTAAGTTCTCTAACCTTCTTACTGGAATTAATTTGCTCTTTAACCAGTTAACTCTCAAACCTGACACAACTTCAAACCAACTCAGCACCCCTAAAAGAACTCCCAACTAATCCACATCAGCATCAATGAAGCAGAGTGTATCATCTGCAAATTAAAGCATTTTAACTTCTCTCCCCCCTGGTGTTGTCTCAAAACCTTTCCACAATCCCTTTTCCCCTACTCAGTTAACAAAGATAGCTAGAATTTCCATCACACAAATGAAAAGAAAGGGGGATAGGGGATCCCCTTGCCGTAAACGTCTGGAGCTCTTAAAGAAGCCTGTTAATTGTCCATTCACTAGAACTGAAATTTTTGGATAAGTAATACACACCTTGATCCAGTTCCTCCATTTTTGGCCGAAATTCATTCTTTCCAAAACAAAATCCAGGCATTTCCAGTTGGCACAGTCATAGGCCTTTTCCACGTCCAGTTTACATAACAGCCCTAGCCTACCCTCCCTTTCCCTTGAGTCTATCAGCTCATTTTCCACCAAAACACTGTCTAACATTTGCCTGCCTGGCACAAAAGAAATTTGATTTTTTTGCTATCACAGTATTTAAGACCCTCTTTAGCCTCTCTGCTAGAACCTTAGACAGGATTTTATAGAAACTATTCAGCAAATAATTGGTCTAAAGTCCTTGATGTTTGTTGCACCTTCCACCTTTGGAATTAAGGAGATGAATGTAGTATTCAGGTTTCTTTCCAAAGCAGCATTTTTATGGAAATACCAAAATACCTTCAAATAGATCCACTTTCACTACCTGGAGACTTATCAATTTCCGAATTGTTTACCGCTTGCCAAATTTCCTCCTCTAAGAAGGGGGCTTCCAGCTCCCTTTGCTGATCATCTGAAAGTCTCTTCGGAGGAGGTCTTCTAGTCCAACTTTCCTTGAACAGGTCTGAAAACTATTGTGGCAATGCTCTTCATTTCTGCCCAATTCTCTCCAACCTGATCTTCAAATTCCAGCCTCTCAAGCTGATTTAGTCTTTTCCTAGCATTTGCCATCTTGTGGAAAAAACTGGAATTTTTATCCTCCACTTTAAGCCATTTAACCTTTGCTCTTTGCCTCCTTTTCAATTCATCCATATAGGCTAGCTTGTCTAGAGTCAATTGAGCTACTAATCTTCTTTTCCTCTCCTTTTTCTGCTATTGGGCCAGTTTCTTCAGCCAAATCCACTTAATTACTTCTAAGCAATTCCTTTTTTCTGATTCTGAGTTCCCTTGGAACTCCAGCCTCCAAGATTTCAGAGTCTCCTTGATTAAACTGATCTTTTTTGCAAAGATGAAAGAGATGCTACCTTTGATATGGAATTCTGACCATTTTGATGCAAGGGACCAGTTCTTCCTCTACAAACCAAGCATTTTCCAACATGAATGGAGTCTTTCTAACTCCCTGATTCCCACAAACTATCTGTATGAGGGTGCGATCCAAAACAGGCTGCGGGAGGGCCACCTGCTTTATTTGATGGAAAGTATCTTCTCAGCCAGGAGAAACCAAAAACCTATCTAATTTTATCAATACAGAGTTTCCCGATTATTTGTCCAGGTGAACCGAGTCCCTAGCAAAGGAAGATCAATCAAATCAAATTGATGCACAAAATCCGTGAATCTTCTCATTTCCCCTGTTCTCTGAGTTCCTTCCTTTCTTCCAGAAATCACAACACATTAAAGTCCCCTCCTATAACCCAGGGGATGGAGTACACACCTCTGGCTTCAGCAAGGTCTCTCCAAAGCATCTCTCTCTCTCTCTCTCTCTCTCTCTCTCTCTCTCTCTCTCTCTCTCTCTCTCTCTCTCTCTCTCTCCGAATTATCAGTTCGACCATAAACATTAGTGAACTGCCCTTGAAAACCTCCCTCTAATTCCAGAATTACCAACACAGAATACTCCCCTACGTGAGATGAGATAAGCTTGCATTTTAACCTGTCCCAAAGAATTAAAAGCCCCCCCCCCCCCCCGCACTACCTCTGGCTAATTTACTCACCCATCTCACTTGACCTTGACCCCAAACACTTCTTATCACTCCGGCCTCCACTGTATCCAGCTTAGATTCTTGAATAAAAAACACATCCGACTTCCACCTATTCAGAAGGTCATAGACCACCATCTTCCTCCTACTCGACCCTAACCTCACATTCCACGATAGAATTTTTAAATCCATTGACTGAGAAGAGAAAGCCCCCAAACCCCCTGACTTTTAATGCTCTCCAGATATTTTACCATTTCTTCCTTCGAATTTTCCCAAACCCAGTAACTTTGAATTTACCCATGCCAAAGTGGCATCCACCTCCTTCCCTCTATCTTCCCTTCCCTCCCCTTTCCCTCAGAAAGCTCCAACCCTGTGCGTCCTCCCTCTTCCCTCCCCAAAACCACTGTATCCAGCTTAGACTCTTGAATAAAAACCACATCTGACTTCCACCTATTCAGAAGGTCATAGACCACCATCTTCCTCCTACTTGACCCTAACCTCACATTCCACGATAGAATTTTTAAATCCATAGACTGAGAAGAGAAAGCCCCCAAAACCCCTGTTTTTTATACCTTCTTCCCCTTCCCGGCCTTGTCAGTCAAGCCCCACGAAAGCCTCATCATTTCCCTACTTTTCTACACCCCATTGCCTTTTTTTTACATTTAACTTTTCTTTTTCTTCTAACCATCTTCTTTCAATGCTCTCCAGATATTTTACCGTTTCTTCCTCCAGACCTATGATGGAAAACCCCCAAGAATTTTCCCAAACCCAGTAACTTTGAATTTACCCATGCCAAAGTGGCATCCTCCTCCTTCCCTCTATCTTCCCTTCCCTCCCCTTTCCCTCAGAAATCTCCAACCCTGTGCCTCCTCCCTCTTCCCTCCCCAAAACCGAAGTGCATACCTGGTCCTCGCTGACTCCAGTTAAGTGTTTCTCTCTTAGAGCTAGGACTTCCGGAACTTTTATCATTGCCAGGGATGTTACCTCCGCCAGCTCCAAATCTGGGCTAGAGAAGGCTGAAAGCGCCCTTTCAGCGCCTTCTCCAACGGCTTGCACCGCTGAAGGTGTCTTCTCCAGCTGATGGACTCTCTGATGGAAATTATTGCATAAGTGTTCTCAGGATGGTGGCTCAAAGAGAGGTCAAGGGAGAAGAACAGCCCTTGCAGAGATAATGATTTTGATGAAGGTTCAGTAGGATGTAGGAAGGATTATTTGGGTGACAGTAATTTGGAAATGTAGTGAGAAATTGGAAGGAAGAATTTATTAAGATGAAGAAAAAAGGTGGAAGGGTTACATGGTAATTTAAGTTCAACTCATGGAAGAGGTAGAGGTACAAATGGAAATGGGAACAAGACAGGCCTCTGATGGACCAATGGGTGGCAGCAGTGGTAGGGAGCTAGCATGTAAGGTTTCGGTTGTGTAGTGGCAGTTGTGTTGGGGTGGGATCAGTTCTAGAGTATGGTAGGTCACAGTGGGTTTGTTGGTGGGGTTTCTTTCTGGTTTGACTGGGTCATGTTATCTTTCTGTTGTTAAGGTTTCCACAGGGCTATTATATACCAGAGGTTGTTAGACCTCTCATTGAGCATGGAGTCTGGAGGCCTTTTACTTTTCTTTGTTCCCTGCTTTTATTGCACATAAAAAAAAAAGGTGGTGGTGGGGGATGAGGGGACTGAAGTGGTAAGAACTTATTTGACCAATGGTTTGACAGAAAACATGGCTTTTGATAGAACAAGATGGCCCCAAATGGTTATCTAATGAAATTCTGTTACATTTTCTCAAAAAAAAAAAAAGAAAAAAGAAAAAAGATGGCCCCAAATGGATGGGGTTAATTTTGAATTGAGTTGAGATCACTGCCTTTGGTGTGTTCTTTCTGATTTACTTTATATAGTGATTCATCAAAAGGAGAAAAGGAATACTGACTATTCAGAAGTAGAGCATTTTCCATTTACAGTATTGTTGTTAATGGCGTTACTGTCTAGTCATGTTCTTTTCTGTTACAGTTGACAGTTTTGTTGTGTTAGTGGTATCACATACTGTTTTCTAACAGTTTGATTTGACTTGTGTATATGGTTCATTATTACTTAGTCTAATGGCAAAATCTCAGCCTGGCAAGCATGAGAACATGGGTTGAGCATGAGAGAAGCCATTTTGTGCAAAAAAATGCCAAAGGTTAGGACCACACCATATCCAATCTACCACTCCCAAGACCCCATATTTATTTATTTATCCTTTGGTCTCTCCCCCTTTACTCTTATACTCCACGTCCTTAGCTAAAACATTGTCTGATATCAATTACCAATGTTACCTTGTTACAGGGCACAGGTGCCCACTGCCAAGTACTGATATGTCAATAGGTTTCCTGTCCAGCCTGTGGAACTAAGATAATAATATTTAGTTACATAAATAATTAAAAATGTAGTAAAATATTTGAACATATAACTAGTTATTGAAGCTAAGTGTCATTGAGTATCTCTTTCCAAAATTAAACCTTTGAACATATACAGATTTTTATAGTATGATTTGTTAAATATACCCTTTTAGAATGGACCAACATGGTATTAGCAGCTTGACTTCTCCTTTCTTTCTTCCTTTTTTAGTAAAAGGATAAGGATAAGAGAGAAAACAAAATAAAGAAACTGGAAAAGTAAAAGAAGAGGTGTTCAATGAGATTTTGGGAATGTTGTTTTCCTGGTTGGCAAATCACTCTCTATTCAGAGATAGACACACTAGTTCTTTTTTATCAAGATTTCCTTTTTGTAAGAAATATATATTTGTTTTGTGTTTCGGGTTGGGTGCATTGGGTATGTTTCCTCCCTGGTACAGAATCTCATTGTACAGGGTTTCCCTTTGTAGTTGTTTTCCTTCTGAATGAATTGCATTACCTTTTTCTTCAAATTGAAAAAGTAAACAGATGAAAGCAATCATAACACTCAACTAGTAAGTTCACCAAGTAGTCAGACATACCTGAAATAGATAATCTGCATAAGCACTGACATTTCGCAGTAATGTCTCTTTTGCATCCATCCTTCTGCACTTTTTGCTATAACAATTGAACCTCTGGAAAAATCACACAGTTTTAGCAACATAATTCACAATCAACAAAACACACTAATTAAGTTTAAAAAGTAAATTGCAGGCAAAAAAAAAACAGCATCATGGAAGATAAAGACATGGCAAAGCATGCCTTCAAAGTTTCAAGTCTTTGGAGTCAAGTGTTGTCTTGTCTGAAGAAGAATGCACAAGATCAATCTGTTTTGGGTGTCAAAGTGTATAATGTATAACAGCATTTAGCTTTTCTCCTTTGTTTTGACAAATAACGAATAATAGATCAACAAGGAGAAAATGCAGAAAGAAGCTACAAAGAAAAGGGCAGATAACCTCAACAGAGGTGAAAAGGGAACACAACAAGACCATTAAAAACAATAGGATGCCTCCCAACCCAAGGAATGTTTTTAGTTAACAAATAAGTGAACTTTTATTTGTTTTTTTTTTTTTTTGAAAAAGGTAAGTAAGCATTGTTTTGATAGTATAACTAATAAACACCCCTGTGCAAAGAGACTTTATACATCCATCCGCAGGGCATCAAAGAAGACCAAAAAACTAAGGACAAAAAGTATGACTGTGCTCTCTGGTGATTATGTTTTTTGCCAAGAACCAGTCAAAGATAAATTTATGACTACTTCTTCAGAGCCCTTTTTATCAAAAACCTGAGAGTTCCTTTCAGACCATATTGCGCAGAAAATAGCTAGAGGGGTTGCAGCCCAAGCTGTCTTGCCCATCTTGTTCATATTCAAAACATGCCAGATTCTAAGAAGCTCAGCCCCCTTTGTAAAAACTATTTATTGCTATACAGGAAAAAATATTGCAACCGTCATCATCATCATCCAAACCTTATCCCAACTATATGAAGTTGGCTACATGAATCCTGTTTTGCCACTCCATTCTTACTACCTCAACCCAAAAAAAGCTCCACAAGCTGCCCCAAGACAGCCACCCCAAATCACTCCCAAAAATAGAGACTACTCAGGACGGGCTAAGCCATAATACAGCTAACTCCATACATTCCTGGTTAACGAGTCACCCAACAGCACTTGTGGATCTCCTTATACGTGGAACAAGATGTCCTTTCTAGCTCTCAATGCTCTAGCCTCTCTAATACAATGACAATTGATCCAACACCCATCCCCTCCTTGTACCAACCATCCCATCAAACCTTGAAAAAGAGTTCAGAAAAAGAACGCCATAAAAATCATAAACAAGCATCTAGCATTTCGCATGTCAAACAAATATTCTATTTATATTATTCGACTTGGGATTTAGGAGTTGGGAGCCGGGAGAAGACTTAATTCATTGTCTGCCTGTCTTTCAGCATGAGGCTGATCCTACAAAGTCAATGCTGAAAGTAGCCTTCTCAATTTCCACAGATAAATCATATTGAACAACAATGGTTTATTTCATACCATAATGTAGAAAGTTTGAGAAAGTTCTTAACAAGGTTTTACCTTTGATGAGCCTCTAAAAGCTCCTCGCCCACCCTGCATAAAGTCGACAAGAAAGCGGATGGGTTAGTCTAACTTGGCAAAGGACCTTAATAGTTCAAGCGCAATTCGGAAAACGAATTCTGGTTCTTTAATGTTAGCACATTTCGTTTTCGTTTCTTTTCCTTTTCGGGCACAAAAACGATTTTTTCTATGTTTACAATTTAGGGAGTGGAAAGGGAACTGAGATATGTGTCCTCTAAACATTTAACAGAAGTTAATCTACAAAAAAGGAGTAACGATGGCATACATGGCTTTGGATTTTAGTGCTCTCTTTCAAATCAGATTCCTCTTTTATTGGAAATCTATTAGAAGAAATTTGAATTGTTCAAAACATTTGACAAATCTGAATAACTCAACAGAGAGAGAGAGAGAGAGAGAGAGAGAGAGAGAGAGACAGACCAGACGAGATTGCCGGTAAAAGGAAAAGAAAAACATGATAAAGAGAAAAGAACTCACAGAATCCCAATGTGATCGCCTTTTGCGATCCAAAATGGGAGTCGAATGAAAGAGGGCAGCTCTGATATAGTTAGAGTTGGCCTGGAAGCTGTTCAATGCCGTTTTCATGGCGGTATTCATATCTGCACAGCGAGAACGGATCCCTTTCCACGCAGTCCAACTCCAAGCTTTCTGAACGACCAAAGAGAAAGGACAGAGACTGATGAGAGATCGTAAGGCCATGTTTGGAGTGCTTAAAAATAAGTATTTATTCAAAATAAGTACTTATTGGTATTTGGGAAATAAGCCCAAAATAAGTGCTTTTTTAAGCACTTATTCAATTTTTTTTTAAATTATCCCTTGTTGAATTTTAAAATACCACTTATAAAATTATCCCTAGTTGAATTTTATAAAAGTACTTTTATAAAGTGTTTTCATAAAAATGCTTTTATTAAAGTACTTTTATAAAAACACTTTTATGAAAGCACTTTTGTGAATGCACTTTTATAAGTACTTTTATGAAAACACTTCTATAAAAATACTTTTGCGAAAGCACTTTTAAGAAAGTATTTTTATAAAAGCACTTTATAATGAAAATACTTTTACAAAAGTACTTTTATTAAAGCACTAAGTACTTTTATAAAAGTGCTTTTGATACTTTTAAGTGCTTTCATAAAAATTTTTATAAAAGCATTTTCATAAAAGTTTATACAAATATTTTTATAAAAAGTAATTTAATAAAAGTGTTTTTAAAGGGTATATTTTGAAAATTTAAAAAAAAATGGGACAAAATAGTCACGAATGCTTATTTAAGTGCTTATTAAAGAATAAGACTACCAAACGCCCAATATAAAATAAATACTTATTTTATTAAGCACTTGAAACCAAATGCAAAAATAGTACTTATTCTATTAAGCACTTATTTTTAACTTAAACACTTTCCAAACATGGCCTAAAACCGGTGACCAAACTCACTCAAGGCCAACCGAAACTGGAATCCAAAACAATAATTATTATTTTTGACAATTGCAATGTAAACAGTGTTTGGCATCGCAACGTTTACCACCATTGCATTTCGCTTTAATAATCGATTGTGCCACACAAACATCAACTCCCCTATAGCATCAGCGATAATTAGTTAATTACTTTTTTGAACTTTCATTTGCAACAAAGACCCCAACTTTTTATGACAAATGCCCCTGGTTGTTAAGTTAGATGATAGAATGCCTTAAATTATAAAAATATTCACCTGAACCTTCCTTACTTTCTTTTATTTGCTCCTTTCTCTTAAGCCCTGATTAACCTAAAATGCTTCCATTTTTCTCTTAAATGAAACCAGCTAAAATAACAAGGATTATTTCACTGATATGGAAAAACAAGTTCCTTTAAATTCTTGTTTCGTTTCACTAATATAAATGTCACTATTTGTCTTAAAATATAAAAATTATCCATCCCTTTCTCCAATAAATTAAGAAAAAAACAAATGAAACCTTAAATTTATATATATATATATATATATATATATATATATATATATATATATATATATCAAAAAGAAACATTTACCATTTCATTCGAATATTGAATCCAGATAGAAATTTGCAAGAATCTATTAGAGCAACCAAGAGGATTTAAATATTTATTAAGAAAATTAATCAAATATCATAAATCATTCAAATAAATAAGAAAAGAGTAGTTTGGGGATTTAAAAATTTTAAACAAAGGAATGAAACTCTTTTTCAAAGTTAATTTAAGAAACTCTAAAAATTGGGGTATTTGTCACAGAGTGAGAAGTTTATGAGGTCTTTGCCACAAATAAAAGTTCAAAAAGGTATTTGTCATTAACCCCATAGTAAAAGGGGTCTTTGTCGCAAATGAAACTTTAGGGTGTAATTATCAATGACCCTAAGTACGGGGTCTACAGCAACCCCATAAATAAGAGGGGTGATCATTTCTAGCCCGGCCCGCAAATTTTCAGGCTTGGGCCTAGATTTTATGTTTAGGTCTGGCCCAGGTTCATTTTATGGCCAAAATTTTGTGGGATAGGCCTAGCATGAACACTTCAGGTCATTTCAACCCCAATCAACACACAACATATTTATATATAATAAATAAATCTATGATGTTAGGAAGGTATGATATTGAAAGTGCTTTTACCAATCAAAGTCGGACCCTTTATATACAACTTTTATGATATGGGTTGAATGGTTGTAAGTTGTTTTATATACCATGCCTTTCCCTCATTTTTTTAAGGATATCATGCTTTTTTAGAATTATAGTCGGACCCTTTATATACTATATTATATATATATATATATATATATATATATATATATTTATATATATATATGTTCTATTTTATATTTATTGTATACCATATTTATAAATATTATATATTTTATACATATATTATGTGTCATGTAAAATATACATATTCCAAAACCTAGCTTGGCCTGGCCCATGTTCACCCCCTAACAATTTACATTGAGGGTGTGATACATATTCCCTGTATAAGAAATCATTTAAATATCCAGCTATCATATTTTGTGTTTTTGAAGTAAAAGAAAAAAAAAAAAAAAAACAAGACTAAGTGATGTCTCATGGTGGTTAACAAAAAAAAATCACATATTTCAGGGGAATCTTCACTTACTCCCATGTAACAAATTTTAACTTAGTTGTAGAATTGGAGGGAGTTTATGCCAATAAAGGGGGGCATGGTGCCAAAGTTGGGGTGTTGGAAGTTCTGAATTGTTGTGGGTATACGATAAAGTTAAAATTTGTTAGGTGGGTTTCAGTCATATTTTTATATATTTTATTATATTTTAATAGAAAGAAGAGATTTATTTATATATACCTTGAGGTTTGAGGAAACTTCTTAATTTCTTATGCATCCTGTAGTACTAAACTACTTATATATACCTTGCTAACCTTTCAAAAATTATGTTAATTGTTCATTAAATTTTGAAAGCATGCCATTCATTCTTTCTCTTCTCTTGTTCTTCTCTTCCTTCATTCTCTCTTTTTCTTGTTTATCTTTCTTCTTTCTCCTTTCTCCCTCTCTTCTTTACCGTTGCAATCACCAATAAAGGATAAACAGTGGTGTCAGGATCTTCTTATTCTTCTTTTTCTTCTTCACCACTACAAAAACCACTAAATCAAAGCACTCTTTATTTACCTATTTTCCCTTTGTAAAAATTCATTCAAACATTATCTAGTTTCTTAAGTGTGGTCCTTGTAAAAATTAATCAAAATTAATATAGATGGGGAACAAAAGGAAGAGAGGAAAGAGAACTGTGTGTGTGAGAGAGAGAAAGAGAGAATGGGAACTGGTGGGGGAGAAAATGGCACAGGAAAGAAGATGGTAAAATGGGATTATGGAAATTGCAAGGTATATATAAGTAGGTCTCGAAATTAGGTGTATATATAAATAGTTCTCCTAAACCTCAAGGTATATATAAATAATTATCCCTAAAAAGAAAACCCAAGTACAAAAAATGGGAAAAATCCCAACCCCAAATATACATACAAGCTACGTAAATACTACTTTCATCTTTGTACTCACTATATAAATTCATAGTTCTGTTATTAACATAAGAAAACCTGGGCACATCGAGCTCATATCCATTGATTTTGTTTAGGGATACAATTTTGTAAAATCAAAATCGAATGGCCCATTCCGATTTCAGCTGTTTAGTTGGATGTAAGGTTAGTTTGGTAGAGGTGTAAAATTGAACCGAGTATAAATCAAAATCGAATAGCCCATTCCGATTTCAGTTGTTTAGTTGGACGTAAGATTGCCTTTGGTAGAGGTATAAAATTGAACCGGGGTAAACTTTACACCCGGTTCGATTTTGCAATCATTTGGTTAACATGTAATTTTACACTGAAAAATCGGTGTAAAAGTACATGTTACCATTGAATTACATCGATAATCAATGTAATAAATACATCAAAATTTTCCATGTATTTATTACATCTCTCTCTTTCGCTCTCTCTTCTCCTTCTCTTCTTCTTCTTCTCCATCACCACCGCTCGACAGATCTAAACCCACCTACATTTTCCATGGAAACCACCACCGACTCAGCAGAAACAATTCCATGGGAACAAAGGCAGAAGCTTCATCACTGGCTCCAGCAACCATCTGCCTCCTTCGCTTGGGAACAGAGGCAAAAACAGAACTGGTTCAGCAGAAGCTTCATCACTGGCTCCATCATGGTTTCAATCTTCACCAGAAACGTATAACCCTCAACATCGTGGTTTCAATCTTCGCCGGAACCCTCCTGTTTCCGCCATGGTTTCAATCCTCATATGACCCTCTTCTCTCTCTCTCTCATTGTGCCAAGTTCGAGGTTCAAACGCCTTCTTCTCCTTCTCTGTGAGGACGCTCAGACCATTAAGGCATCTCATCGTCCCATCGCCCATCGCCTATCTACCTCCAACATAGAAAAATATGCTCAACCTCCTTCCTTTCCTTGTCTCCAGGCTCCTGAAATGGCTTCTTCAATGCTTGTACGCTGATGATTTTACACCGTTTTGCCAAACGAACAAGAGTGTAAAACATGCATTCGGCCGATTTGCTTTCTACCCTGATACATTTGATCGTTTTTTATTTCCACCAATGGAATTTTGTATTTACACCTCTACCAAATGGACATTCTGAATATTCCCCAATTTGAGGGAATGGCTATTCCGGCCTCCCCCCATAGGAATGACATTCGGATCATGATTCCCATTTGATTCGCAGGGGGGAGAGAGACAATTTCGACTATGGATTATAAGGGATTCCGATTCTGGTTCCAACCACAAACCAAACAGACCTTATACTTTATTGCATCATCTGCATGAACGAAATTGGCCATTAAACTAAAGGACCGGTTTTATGGCTCTGATTTTTTAGTTAGTTCGATATCATCTAGATGATTGAGATTGATCCATCAGCATCGGTTTCAGGAGACCATTTTAATAGCATAAATATAAAAAAGTGATGATGTCATGGGATTACTGTATCTAATGACTAATATATATTTGGCATTTTGGTGATACGCCCGAATCCCCCATAAGGGCTATTTGAATAGCACAGCATCCTCTAATAAGTCGGTGGTTGCAGTAATCAAATTCACCTTTCCATCAGGAACAAACCGATTAATTATAAATTCAGCCACCCTAAGGGTGGCCAATCCATGGACACATCAATACCAGGCGCAAGTCATGATTATGAATTTAAGACGTCTTTTTCATGGACACATCAATACCATGCACAAGTTATGACCATGAGTTTAAGATTTATCCACAAGTAGGGAACATGAAACATCTCAAATGAAGCTAGGGCTATTCACGGGTTGGGTTGGATCGGTTAACTAGTTTTTTTTTTTCAACTGACCTAACCTGGTAGGGTTATCTAAAGATTAAACCGAAACTGACCCTCTATTAACCTACTTAGTCGATTTAGGTTGGTTTGGGTCGGTTTTGGTTTAAATATATATATTTCAACTTTAAATAAATAAATATATATATATATATATATATTTTGGAAATATGGATATTATATAATATTTCAGTGAGAATATATTTATAGATAACTCGATTCGGTTCGGTTTTAGTTTTCATGTGTGAAAACTGAAACCGAACCAAATGATCGGTTTACCCATCTTTCCAACCCAAAACCGACCGATGGTAAAGAAAAACCGGCCAAATCAAGTTGGGTCGGGCCGGGTTGGTCGATTTGAATTTATTTTTAAACAACCCTAAAAGAAGCTTTGAAGACATACAGCAAATGAGATATTATCTTAAAGAAATAAGCTTAGAAGAGACTAAATACTTGTTTGGAAGGGCTACCCAACCCTTCATGGAAATCCTAAAAACTATGTTTGGTGGAAATCCAAAAAAGTCTAAATACATTTTCATTCAACCAATAATTCGACTTTCCAGTGAAACTAGTCTTAGTATATTTTTCAGAGCAGCTCAATGAAAACAGCTCAATCAAATGAGTTTTGTGATTATTTGAAGTATTTTGTATAAAAATCTGATATCAAAATTACTATGCCAATGACCTAGCAGCTGAGATGGTCATTCAGAATCCGTAGGATGTGTGACATCAAACTTCCATAATTATAAACTCTCTGTGGTAAGATCAATGGACTTCATGTGCACCCTGCTCTGCCCCCAACCGTGAATTCTCATGTAACATATAATACATAAAACTCAAGAAAAAAAAACTCCAAAATTGCTATAATAGGTGACCATTTAGGCTCAGTTTGGAAGGAGTACAAATACAAATATGTAAAGTGCAAATTCTTGTATTTTGTATATTTTGTATATATTAGTATGGCTATGATTGAAAATAATGCAAATATGTAGTGTAGAACGGTTTATATAAATTGTGAAGTTGGATTAGTTTTGCACTGACAAATTTACCTTCTTACCAAACAGACTTACTTGTAATGGATGCAAACATGAATTTCAATAAAGCATATGCTTTTTTTATCAAAAGCCCACTTGAATGCAAATTTACTTCTTTTTTATTTGTGTACTTTTACATCTTATTATCAATGTAAATATGCATTAGTCTGTCATTTGTCAATGTACAAATATTGCCAAACACATGCAAAAGTGAACCTGAGTACAAATTTATCCTAAACCAGGATTTACACTCCATTTGCATCATTTCCAAACACAGCCTAAAGTATATATTTGTATTTGTACTCCTTTCAAACTAAGCATTAGGAAAGAGTTGGATTTGCTACCAACAATCAACATTATCTATGGATTATAATCGCTTATATCAAACATGACTACTGTCTCAAAAGCATGGTTTTTAAAACCGATCCAGAGACTGAAACGGTCAGGGGTCTGATTATTGGGTCAAACGGTCCGACTTCGAACAGTTGGCCCGTTCTAACAAAAAATATTAAAAAAATAAAAAACGGTCAAAACCGTTCAAACGGTTTGAACAGTTAACTGTCCGAGTCATCAATTTGCGGACTAAAATCAACGGTTTTTTGAGAAATCCCGATTTTAAGAAAAAATAAAACCGATCACCTGACCGATTTCCGGTTTTTCCAGTCTGACCATCCAGTTCGGTTCAATCCCATTTTGAAAACCATGCTCAAAGGTTTGACTCCATCAATGACAAACATACAAGCACAAAGCATATGGTCATTGTACAGCTATTAACGCAGTTCCCCATTGAAGCCTCTTTTTAATGCAGAACCAAAACAACTGCTCTCATAAGCCATCCATGACGGTTTTTTTTTCCTTATTTCGTGGATAAGGATCAGACGGTGTTGAAAACCTAGAAAGCCTAAATATGCTCTTGTGCAACCAAAAAAATTGGCCAGATAGATTGTGTGGAAGGAAGTGCTATAATGACATCCCTTGGTTTTGTCTAGATCTAGGGTTGTCAACGGGTTGGGTCTGGGCCAGGATCAGCTAGAACCGGAACCAACCCAACATGAAATATTGAGAATTCGGAACTGAATCAGGCCTGTTAGGGTCTGTAATTTTAGACCTAGAACCGAATTGATTGGTTCTTAGGGCAATCGGGTTTGACACGACAGACCCGATTATAATAAATAAATATATATTAAATATTAAATATAATTTATTTAATATATGTATATAATTTAGGTCGGATTTGAATCGATTCGAAATTAGATGAAACTGATAATAATTGAAATACTATATCAGAGCCCAGAACCGACTCTGGCCCAATCAATTCAGGTTCATTGGAACCGTCAGGTCGGACCCAACCTGTTGACAGCCCTATCTAGATCTCTTGATGAAACGATATGGAGTCCATTGCGTGAATCCTATTTTACCATTTTCAGTGCTACATATCACATGATGAAAAGGTACGAATAGTGACATCTCCACAACAATCTTGAGGTGTAGACATGCATATATGGCTGATATGGAAGACAACCCCATGTCCAGTGCTTCATGTATCAATCCACCACCAGAAACAACAGAGATAACCACCACAAAAAAATGAATCAAACAAAGGCCATAAATAACTTCTATTTTATTTTTCACAAAATTCAAAATTACTTTAATGCAGCTTATAACGATTCCATGACTCTTTTCTTTGTGGAAGGTGGGGGAAGAAAGGGAACGACTCAATAAAGTGGGTGTACATTTCTGAGCTCTATTAGTTATTCTCAGATGCATCATATCAACTCATTCAAAGGGTGATATCAAGACTGGGAAACACTTAATTACTCTTAGATCTTAGAATTAGAAGCAAGAAAAAAGAAGGTTGGTAAGGCTATATTTGTATCCCTGTTTGTGTGAGTAAATTTTTATGCAAAGTTAGATTTTTTTTTTAATTTTTTTGATAAAAAAAAATATTCTTTTAATTTGAAAAGAAGCATATACACAGTACCTAAAATAAGGAAAAAAGTGCTAGAGAATAAAATTTTATTCAAAGACCTTATCTAAGGGCTTTAGGCCCTTGTTTGGATAGACTTTCATAAAGTACTTATGTATTTTTGAAAGTACAAAAATAGGAAAAACACGATACAACGTTTGTATTATATATTTTATACTTTTGCTTTCATCTTTTTGTATAAAAACCCCAAAAGCATTAAGTCAACTTTTCATACTTCATGCTTTTTGCAAAATAGTGCTTATGTTTTTGTGCAAACGGATGGTCACATGTGACTCCGGATCTCCTGCCCCACAAGAACTCTGACCATGCCTACCGACAATACACTACACCCCTGTGAATTGGAAACATCTCCCCCTATATAATACTACACAAAAGATGAGATGTTCTCCATGTGTAACTACGATAAATGTGGGCAGGATTCTCGTGAGAAGGAGATCCAGACTCGTTACATGTGACCATCCTTCAATACAACTCTCAACCCTACCTTTGCTTGGTGTTGCTAGAGTCAGACCACTGTTGCTGGTCTCAGATAGTGAAACCATCAAAAACTTGACACTAGAAGCACAAATGAGTGCACTTTTGCCAAACAAATAATGGTATTTCTATTTTAGAAAGCTTTTCAAATTTTTTTACCCAAAGTTTTCAAAGCAAAAATACCAAAACAAAAGTATTTTATGTACTAAATTTGTACTTTGGTACAAAAATAAGTCTATCCAAACAGGGCCTTAAGCTTTTAGATTCAACATTTCCTATATTATAATGATATAACCTATTTGGTTGAGTGGTCTAATGTTTGATTCTCTTTACCCCATTATAAATTTAAGCACAAAAAGTGGGTGGATTTGTATTTATCCACACTTCAAACCAAAAAAAACTTTGGCATGAAAAACCTCTTCCAGGGCTTCACCTACCGGCTTAAACTTTTAAGTTGAACGATTCCCCAAGAAAAAGAAAAGGAAACAATACACATCTTATTTTTGGACAAAAGCAATAACCATATCTTGACTCATAAATAAAAGGAGAATTGCTGATAAAGGCAGCTTTCAAAAAAACCACAGGTCCTAACCAACCTTAACCGCAGTCAGAATGTCTATTTTTTTTCTTCCTTTTTACTAATTTACCCTCGAACTCTGCTTCAATTTTCAATGTTAGTCAACCTAGCTAGAAAATCGATTTTGAATTTTGAAGGAAGAGCATGACAAACAGGTGGGCGTTGGTTCTCAACGAACACTTAATAGTCTGATACATGAAAGTCAGGTGACGTTTCTTTCATGTACATAGAACTTTTAATATCAGCATACACTTTTCTTTGATAATTTTTAATAATCGTACAATATTACAAATAGGATGGTGGATTCTATAGAATGCCACCCAAAAACAATCGTCAAGGGATAAGCCCTCGTAGCTTCATCCTAACAAGGAATTGCTCTGTTAAGCTAAAAGCATTACCCTATGAAATGTTAGGAAACAGAGGTGATATTTGGCACCAAGGCTGATTTTCCAAAAATCAGTGCTATGTCAGAGCTACATGGGATAAAAAAGAATCAGTGATTTTTAATCTATTTGGTTGGTCGATTTTTGAAAAATCGGCAAAAAAAAAAAATCCTAAAATCGTCCCACCTTGAAGTATCACCATTTTCGGTGATTCCCCGATTTTTAAGTGAATCCAATATTTTGGAAAATGACATGACATCCAATATAGATGCAATAAAAGGATGATTCCAAGCTTGAGAATTCATACCAAACAAACTGTTTATATTGACATAAATGATTTTTCAACAAACAACAATATTTTATGATTTTTCAACAAACAACAATATTTTATGACTTTTCAAAAATCACCAATTTCTGAATAATCAACAAGGAGGAATCATTGACGCCAAGCATTACCAAAGTTATATAATCTTCGATTTTATTTTTCTTGAGAGCTGGTGTTCTAACAAGGAACAGAGCAACACCTAGAGGCCACGAAATATGCACTTATCAAGGTTCAAAGTATCCATTCGCATTTTCATATTATTTTTTTCAAGTTCCAAGAATTGAACCGGGACATTTCCTATGAGAAGGATATTAACCTTCAAAGGTAACCAACCACGTGCCATAACATTACATTTACATGTAGACTCTGAAACTGATGTAATATATGATAATAATACACTAGATATGTACTGATGATATTTTGAACCTTTGATCATTAACTCGGGAAATAACAGTCCACTGTACACTTCCACAATACAACAATATTAATAATCATATTATAACATTGTGCAGAATTGAACCAAAACCCAAGCTCCAAAGATTCGAATAGAACCAATCAAAATTAAAAACAAAAGCTACTCGGTTCATGACTTGATCCAAAGCTTACCTAAACACGAGAGAGGTATAGAAACAAATGGTAACTTATTAGATTTCCCAATGATATTGGAAGCAGGAACTAGTTACTTGTTTGTTTTTTATTCCTTGGTAATATATTTAGACAAGGTGTTAGTGTGTTACCAAATTCCAAATATAGAGTTACCACACGAGAAGGAATACGATTTATTTTATTGCCTGATCTTGTGTTCTTTATTGAATCGGTGGGGCCGGTGGAAGTGGGAACAACTTTAAGTTTCATTCTGATTCACCGTCGCGGTAAAGCTACTAAACAGAACTCTTTGATAGCAAACTAAAAGAAAAGAAATTTGCATTGCTTCCACCGACGGCGTCGACCACCACATCCACAGTTCAAACAAAACAGTTACATTGACAACTTTCTTCTCTATGTTCTTGTCCCACCCCCAGGCCCCACTTGCGCTTCCCTTCAATAGCATTATAGAGCTGTAGTTTAGGGAGAATCGGTTAACTTTTGTGTAGGGATTTAGGACAACCACAACAGCCGGCCAATCTCCATTCTCCACGACACCATCTCGTCTCGTTGTTGCACGACTCGGAAGGAGATTTCACACCTTCCCTCCCTGGTTCCACCATTGGAATTTGGAGAGGGAGCACGACTCTCCAGTCTTTCAAAATCTTTAGCCTCAATTCTGTTCCTTTTTCACCTGAATCCTTCCTTCATCATCCTTTGAAGGCCAAAGCTCTCTTCTAACTCTTTGACAGGCACCATAAAAGGGGACTCTGCCTCTGCTGCAACACACCTTTTCTTATTCCTGGAACTTAGATCCCTTGATGAACAGATGGGTGGGAAGCCCTGGATTGGTGCTATGACCCTCGAGAACACCCTTGAATAATCCCATCTTCCAGTCCAGAAATTTGCGATCGGACACGGATCATTTGCTCAGAATGGCTACCTTCCTCCATGGCCCATTCAGTAGATTGGCCGTAGATGATACGAAAGCATTGAGAGTTGAGACAGGTCACATGAGCAATTTTGAGCATAGATAGATAGCCTCTCGAGGAAAGGAACTACTGCAAATGATACTCATTTGTTGAACACAAAGAGCTCTCAAGTCTCAAACAGTACAATTACAATATAAAAGCATTTTATTTCATGCCAATATAAATATTAAACAAATCCAAGTCTACCGCTACATACAAGGTAGAACCCATAACAGACATCTACTCCATTGGAATTTGGAGAAAAATCCAATACAATATGACAACAAACAAGGCATATACTTCATCTCACAAGTACTAAATTTAATCCATAAAGAAAGTAAATACCAGATGTACTATGTTTTTCATGATATGTAGCAAATGAAACCAATCAACATTAAACGGGAACAAAAAATTCTGTTCTTAATTTCTCTCGTCTTACTTGAAATAAAGAAGAAAAAGCATTACCTAAACAGTCTAAAAGAAGAGAGATGATAAAAACCTAATCCCATGTCTGACAGAACCTAACCATTTTCCCTCCCTACCCCCCTGGACCTATAATGAGAAGAATTTTAGAACTTAGAACTCCTTTTCCTTGATCAAATCTCTTAACCAGTGCGAGGTAAAGGACTACACAACGGGGGGTAGCCCATCCCCCTACCTCTTAAATCCCCCAACCCTGGTGGCAGTGGGACTTGATCCCAGGTCTCTACTGATATATCCTACCAACTGAGCCACCATTAGTTGGTGCGAGAGAAGGTATGTCTGGAATGATGCAGACTTCGTTTCAGTCTTTTTTTTTTCGGCTTAGGTTTTGATGCCCAAGTTCCTAACTTGAAAAGCCCAATGTCAAATTATCAGACAATTAACGAGGAGCAAAAAAAAGGGAACAACTACTAGTCTTCTACCATCCTAAAAGCCAATATATACAGAGATATTTGCACAGATAACAACATCAAGAGACTAGAATCCCAAGAAGGATCTGTACAGAGAAGAGACTTACATCAACGAGGGAGGGGCAATGTAATCAGTCACCGTCGCCGACGCTCTTCTCTGAGCAGACATCCCCTGTCCCTTCCCCTTCATTCTCTGATACATTATCCCCTCCTCCGACTTCATTCTCCGATGCATTCTCCGACGCCTCATTGTTCTCCTCCTTCACCCGGCTCTCCGTCTCCAAGCACTGCAATCTCCTTCTCAAGTCCACCAACTCCCTCTCCATCAAGAAAAGCCGCTCCTTCAGTGTCAGGTTTTCTTCCTCCAGCTGTGCAATGTGTGTGTCCTGATCGTCCACTCGGTTCTCCAACAAGTTGGCATTCTCGTCAGTTCCATTCGGGTAAATCATCTCAAATCGGCTCAAATCGTGATCCAATCTCCTCTCCACCTCAACATGCTCTTCAACATCACTCTCGCTCGACCCTCCTTCCTCTTCTTCATCATCATCGCGAACCTCGTGCCCCGGCGACCGAAGCCTGATCAAACCCTTCATGGATCCATAACCATCCAATCCCCACTCTTCCTTCGCCATGTCAACAAGAACCTCCCTCGACGGAGAAAAAATCGGAGTTGGAAGAATCGCCGGCGTCACAGGGCAAGGGGATACAAGTGAGGCAATTCCTCCCGATTTCTTTGCTCGAATTATAAAAGAGGTCGTGTTCCTCGGGGCAAATGGTGCAAATCGATTGAACTTCTTCTTTGGGTAGAACCTCCGAGCCTTCAAACGATTCTGAGATTGCAGTTCATGGAGAGTCGGGGGTTTATACCCTCCCCCTCCGCCTAGACCTCCAACTCCAGCGCCGCCACTACCAACTACTGCCTTCTCCTTTCGTCGATTCTCTTTCCTCTTATCAGCAATCTTCTTTCCCTTCCAATTGTTCCTCCCGGGCTTTGCTGCCACAAAAGCCGGCCTCGAAGGGTTCTGAAACTTAAGAGAATCCTCCGGCGGAGGCGGAGGTGGTGGCGGTGGCCAGATTCCATAGCTTCGATTCAACATCTGAGACTGATTCATCATCTGGGACTGATCGTTCATCGGATCCCCAAATCCCAACCAAGCAAACCAAACCAAACCTCCACCTAAGAGATCGACTCCCTACAAACCCTAACAAAAAACCCTTTTAAACAAACGATCTCCCGAATCAATCTTCCCGCGAGACCACCAAACCAACTAAAAACCAAGGCGTTCAGATCAAGACAATCTATAAAAGCTTAACCCACAGAAAGGGAAGAGTTAACAGCCGAAGAAACCCCAAGAACCCTAAAAAAAAAGATTCTCTTCGGACAAGATTGTAAAAATATATTAAGTTCCCAATAATACAGATCAAATCCAACAGAGCCTGATGAGACCAACGTTAGAAGATGATGTAATCCTCTCTCCTTCTCTCTCCCTCTCTCTCGAACGCTCGCTCCTTTCCAATCCTCGAACGCAGACGAAATCGTGAACGGTCTCTGAGGAAATCACATCGCCCATAGATACGCTTTTATAGGCAGAGAGGACGGGACGAACGGTCAGATTTTCTTTTGAGTTTTGGGTGGCTGAGATTGGAAATTCCTGCCGTTCGTGGGTCGAGTACGTTATTGAGATCCGAGTTCGGTTCCAACCTGAACTTGTTTGTTAGCGAAGGCGGATTTACGTCAAGATGCCATTTTATTAGCAGAAAATCCTGAGCCGACTCGCGAAATGACTAGAACACCCTTGAAGCATCTCGTAATTTGCTCACTCGCACAAAGACGTTGTGTGGTGTGCACGCGTGAGGCCTGATGGTTGGATTCGATTCCTTTCGTCATTCGGAAAATTGGAATTCTGGATACGTGTAGGTGCGTGTCCATGGGGGTTCATGCAGACGACGTGATAATGGACCGAGCCGGTCCAGGCATCCGGGTTTGGTCGCAGAAATTAATAAAGTTTTATTTTAAAAGAATTTAAAATTCGAACCTAAGTTTATATTTAAATTTATAAAATCATTGTCATCATTCATGCCTTATATTATCTCAATTATATGCATCCCCAATTCTTTCTATCATATCCACTATTAAATTATATAGAAAATAACTATATACTAGCAGGGATCCGCAAAAACTAAATAATAGAAACGGTTATTTACTAAAATATCTCTTATAATTTTATGGATTTACTAGAATCTAGTCTATGGTTAAAATTTTACTAAAACATCGTTTATAATTTAGAATGGATATAATCAATCTTCATTAGATGATAGTGGAAAATGACAATATTGACCCTAATGTTTATTTAAATAAATTTAATCAAAAGAAAATAAAAATAAAAATACTATTTTTATGCTTTATAAGACACAAACAACCACTCTATTAGCTAAATTTGGTTAATTTTGTTTTCTATACAAAAAAAGTGTTAAGGGTATTTTTGGATTAAAAAATCATGGGCCTAATGGCAAAACAAACACTTTGTTGATTAAGTAATAAGTTTTAAAATATATGGAATGTTTTAATAAAATAAAAATTATAAGGTAGGTTTAAGTAAATATGTAAAACCATAAGATGTGTTCTAGTAAACATGGTTTTCAAAACTAGACCGGACTGGAAAAACTGGGAACTGGTCAGGTGACCGGTTCTGTTTTTCGCCAAAACCGGATTTTCTCCAAAAACTGTTGATTTTGGTAAGCAAACTGCTAACCCGAGTGATTAACCATTCGAAAGGTTTTGAATGTTTTTATTTTTTTTATTTTTTTACTTTTTTGTTAGAACGGGTCGACTGTTTAGTTCGAACGGTCAAACTATTTGACCCGGTAACTGGACCCTTGACCTGTTCGGTCTCCGGGTCGGTTTTAAAAACCATGCTAGTAAATGAACCTAACAGAATCACATAAGAGTATACAATTGTTTTATATTTTTCAACTTTTTAAATAATTAATAATTATTTATATTTTATATAATACTTTTAATAAATTTTTTATAATACAAAAATAACGATAATTAATTTCAGTTAGGTTTATTCATCAAACTGATAAAATGGACCTACCCGATGAACTCGACCCGAGTTGGTCGGTTTTCTAGTATTTTAGTCCGCTTTGGTTAAAAAATTCCCTATTTGACCAAGTTGGATCAATTTCACTTTGGCCATTTGTAAACCAACCAAAATCGAACGACTTAACCATATAATTTTATATTTTAAATATAATTTGTAATATGGAAAAATGGAAAGTTTCCCATGTTTTATATCATAAATCTAATTTTTAAATTTATTTTTTAATAATTGCACTATAATTTTTATAATTAAATTTAATTTTTAAGTTTAAATCTTTTGAACCAACTACCAAATCAAAAAATCGACCCAAATCGATACGACTTGAGTGTATCGATTTTCACAAAAGGTCAGTTAGTTTTCAATAATATTTCTAGGTCAAGTGGATCGATGGTACGACCACCTGGATCAGTAGGTCACCGACAAAATCAATGAATTTTGGCTAAAAAATGGATTAAAAGTGAAACATAACCAGTTGACTAAATGATTTCTAAGCCAACGGTCCAACCATCCGGTAAACAACAATTAGAAAACCATGTATTAATCCATTAGATCAAATGAGTGTGATCAACACTGGGGCAAAAGTCATCAAAACCATGGGTGATGGGTGCACATTATTCACGTGTATTAAGATTTAGGACTCGAGCTTATGGAATAGGTCAATAGTCTTTTTTAATCAACCATTTTGAGCTGCCAAAGGTCCACCGGATAAAATTTTTATATCAGTCAACCCCATATCTGAATCCCCTGCCTCAGAACAAAATGGACAAAATGGTGTCTTGAGGTCAGGGTGTAAATGGATAGGATCATGATCCGATTCGGATCCAAGATCTGATATATTGGATCACCCTATTCGGGTCTTTGGATTGGATTGGATACTTGGATTCAGATCATCCTTAGCCGATCTGATATATTATATATTTATAGATATAAATATATATATAAATATATATATATATATATGTTATTTATTTATTTATAAATTTGTTATATTATTTATTTATTATAAAAAAACATGTGTATATATGATAAAAATAATTAAAAAATACTTGTATTTTTTGTTTTTTATTTTATTTAAATTAGTATATTTTATTTTTATTTTAATAATTTATTAATTTTTAAAGAAAATAAATCGAATCGGATCAGATCCGAAGATCTGACTTGCCGATAGGATTCGAATTCAAATTGAGTCCTATCTAATCTGATCGAATTGGATCCAACATGACAGTGTCGGATCATATTCGAATATACCCTAATTCGAATCAAATCCTATATGTTTGTATCCTTACTTAAGAACTAGGAGTTGTAGGATGGAAAAATCCCAAAATAAGGTAAATGAGTCAATGATTTCAAAACCCATATATAATAGAAAATGAATTAAAAAACAAG
Source organism: Nelumbo lutea (assembly GCF_056320005.1). NCBI lineage: Eukaryota > Viridiplantae > Streptophyta > Magnoliopsida > Proteales > Nelumbonaceae > Nelumbo > Nelumbo lutea. The sequence continues at coordinate 111,097,789 of NC_142685.1, read as the reverse complement.
GAAATGGTGGATATAAATGGAAAAAAATAAAAAAACTTGAGGGGGTGAATGGTACATTGATGTTTTGTTGTTGTGTTTTGGGCAATCCATACAAATTTGTGTGAGAAACATCCTTCTAGATGAAACGTTTTGAAAACACTTTTACTTGATCGATAGAAATTGTTATTTCTATTTAAAACGTCAAATTTGATGTTTTTCAAACATGCATTTTACCAATCAGCCAAAGTTACACAAGGTGTAAACAATATCCAAAAGTGTGATTTCGTATTTGAGATTCTATATAATTAAATCGATTATGATTATTCAAATATGGTAATTGGTGGAATTCGGGTATGAAACTTATACCATTAAGTCATTTACTTTATCATCTCAAATTTAAATATGGCCTGATTTGAAATCCAAGGAAAGTTTCAAAGCAAATGTGGATGGTGGGTTTCAAAATCCAAGGAAAGTTTCAGTGGGCTTTGTTTTTAGAGATTTTGCAGGCGTATGTCTTTTTGCAAAGGCTTGTCAGATTCAAACTTCTTTTTTTATTGCAAAGCTAAAGCCTTATTTTGAAGCAATGAAAACTGCAATTAGTTTAAATTTGGAAGTAGTGATTTTTGAATTAATATGTAAATCTCTAATAGACAGTCATTTTGATTTTGATCTGAACTGTCACCATGATATGTTGTTTTTATGCATGGATTTAAGAAAGCTGATTCAAGGAAGATCTTTTGATTTTTGTTTGATGCCTCGCTCTGCTAATGGAGTGGCACATAAGCTGGCTATTCATGGTTTGTCTTCTCAGAGCTGTTTCGCTGAAGCTATGCCTAGATGGTTGGTGGACTATGTGGTGTTTGATCAAGTTAGTAAAGAACCTTAGTATCGGCGTAATCGTTGTGTGTAACTCTTCTCTTCCTTTTTTTGTTGCAGGTGTGTTGTTGTTTCTTTTCCTATGTCACAAGTTTAAGTCTATGAATGTCTTGCTTTTGCCTTTTGTTGTATCCATTTCTGTTGTTCTCTTGTTTCTAAATGAATCACTCTTTTTACCGAAAAAGAATGGATCTAATTAATATCCAAGCCGACTACGACATTAATGTGCATATACAAAATTACCTATATTCCCTTTATTTCTCTCTAATAAAATTATATTACGAGCTATTTTCTTTATTTTATAAAGGGTATAATGGTAAAGCCATCGCTTAGATCCGGTTTAGGTTCGGACTCATGAATTTCCTAATCAAATTTTGAATTCAGGTATTACCTCACACCATTGGATTCCCTAGCCACAAACCAACCATAATAAATCGCTTAGAACAATGAAAATTACTAAGCCAATTTGTTGGGCCTTTGTCTTGTTTCATTGTTGATGAAGAATTAGTTAAATATTGTTCGAGTCCTAGGTAGGGGTGTAAACGGATCGAATTTGAATTAGATCAAGTAATATCTGAATCCAAATCCGATTAGAAAATTTGATATTTAAATTCGATTCGATATTCGATGGATTTTGAAAATTAATATCTGAATTTGAATTTGATTAAATACTCAAATATTTGATTCGATTCAAATATTTATCGAATCGAATCAAGTCATATCCGAATTCAAATTCAATTAGTTATTTAGTATCAATATGATATCTGAATTCAACTAATTATATATTCGAATTATCAGAATCCAATTCAATTAGGTTGAATCTCAAATTCGAAATTATATTTTTGAATACTGTTGACACCCCTAATCCTAGGATTAGGGAATATTCGGCTTTTCGGCTCAGCCCAGCTTGGTAGAAAAACTCGAAAGCTTATATATTTAAGATTGGCTGGGCTTGGGCTCAATATTGAGTCAATCTTCATATAAAAAAAAAATACAAAATTATAGATATAAAACTATACATAATAAAAAATAATATATATAAATTAATTAATACATATATTATTTCTTGTTATGAATATAAAAAAATTATTTATTATTATATAATATGAAAGTTAAAAAAATATTATAAATAATATAAACTTGATTGGACTCACAATCCGAATTTCATTAAGCTTGAGCTCAACTTGAAGCTCGATTTAAATTGAACGAATGTTGATTTAAACCAAATCAAATCAAACTTTTCACAAGCGGATCTCAGATAATTCATCAAAAACTCACCTAGAAGAGAACGTCAGTGAAGACCTTCAGAACACTGCTGCTGAATCGTTGATTTCATTTGAATTCCAACTTGAATTTTCATTCAACCAAAGGGGGCACCATCAAGGTTTTCAGCCATTTAAGCTCATTTAGAAATTCAGGGCATCTTCTTTTTTATATTTTAATTGATTTATAAATATTTTATACCATATAGTATTTTTATTTGTATTTTTTATGTTTCATTATTTAAATATTATATATCTGAAATTTCAGGTGAGATAAATGGCTACAATCCCAAACTATTGTCAAATGATCACACCCAATATTTATCACGTTTGGCTTTGGTAGTTAGTATGTAAAACCAAAGGTTCACCAACATTTCAAACCATGAGCACGATCGGACCGGAAAATGGAAACCAATCCGTTTTACCCCATAACCGTTATTTTACTAAATATTTTTTATTTGGTCAGCAAACCACTGACTCGGGCAGTCAAATCATCCGATGGTTTTAACCTTTTTTTTTATTTTCTAAACTTTTTTGTTAGAACGGGTCATCCATTCAGTTCAAATGGTCAAACTATTCAATCCAAGAATCAGACCCCTGACTGGTTCGTTGTCCGGTCCGATTATAAAAAACTTGGTCATACCATACGGCAAACTACTGTCAAAATGTTTCTCAGATTGTGCTTAGAGGTGTAAATCAGCCTAGCACGGCCCATGGTAGGAGCCTGTGCAGGCCTGAGCCATGTTGGGTTGGTTATGAGTCTGCCTTGGGCTTAGGTAAACTCGGGCTAGTTTTTTCTTTTTTTCTTTTTAATTTTTATTTTATTTTTGCTAAGTAAAGAGTCAAGGTGATAAAACTTTAGGAAAAATAAAAATTTAACACAAAGTAATTAACAAAATACTAAATAGACAACAAATTGGAAAAAATTAGAAATTTTATTTCATTTGAATTTGAACAATACAATAAGTGGCATGTTGGAAATGGAATAGAATATAAAAATAATATATAAATTGAAAATAAAAAATTACATTGTTGAAAAAATAACAAATAATTTAAATAAAATTTATAGTAATTTTAAAAATGCTATACAATTATTGAATATATACAAAAAAATATTGACTGATCATTTTTCTTCAAGTTCCACCTACATCTCTTTGACTTTGACCATATATGCTTATGGTCAAAGTCATGCCCTCATTAACCTTGCAATGTATCATCAACATTCAGTCAATCTTTCAAGTATATGCACATCTCCAGACTTTCATCATTCATGTAGTTTCTCTTATCGTCCAACACCCTATTACCTACACTAATGTAATTGTAGACACTGGAGGGGTTAGCAAATCACATGCCATGGTGGGAAAAATTGGATAATTTTTTTTATATCCACTCCACCAAGCTAAAATATCAAAATTATTTAGCTCATTTGAGTTGAAGAAATCACCTAAATTAGGGGTTGTTTGACAAGTTTTTCTAAAATATCTTTTGAAAGCTTTGACGGTCAAAAGACGTAGTGAGCTTTTGCATTAAGATCTTGACAGCTTGAAGACCATTTCATTAAGGTGTGACTTTTTGCGGAAAGACAAGTTGAAAAAAAAAATCGAAAAGCTCCATTTGAAGCTTCCCAAAAAGCACCCAAAATGGGCTTCACACGTCTTTTCAATGCAATGTCTTTTGGCGGCTAGATCTTTTTTCCCAACCAAACGGGAAAAAACGAAAATGTGGGCTGCCGAGCTTCTAAAAAGTCGATAACCCACACGAAAAGGCATGTCAAACGGGGCATTAAAAAAATTTGCTTGTAAATAAAAATTAAATTCAGTAAATGAACTTATTAATTAAGTCATAGTAGATTTCTGCCTTTTACTTATTAGAGACCAAAATTTTTATTTTCCACTACTGGACTAGATGTTTTAGAAGTAGAAGTTGCATATGTACAAGTTGCAATTTTCCTATGCCCTACCATTTGAAATTTATATAAATTATACATTTCAAATAATAAATTATTAATTTTTTCTTTTCTATTTCCAATTTTAACATCCGTATTTTCACAATATGGATCTAAACCATCTTTCCTAAGCCTAGGATCTAATATTGTAGCTAAGCAATTAAGAGAAGAAATTTTTCTCCTAGTGTTTTTTTAGTTTTTTTTCCTGGAATAGACCCCCCCCCCCCGGCGCCCCTAACATGTATATCATTAGTCAAAAGGGGGGATGTACATGAGAGGATGCACAACAGGCCTTGAGAAACATAAAGAAACAAAGCCTGCTTATGAAGGCATTGTGCTCGCATTGTACCATAAATTCCTTCCAAACCCTGATTTCACTAGGCCATCTAGCAGCTGATTTAAGCTTCTAGGAATCCATCTAAAGCTGCAGTTCATGTTAGAGATTATCTCTTAGAATTCCAGAAAGAAATGAGTGAGCTTCCGAGGGCCTGGATCATGAGAGGAAACTGAATTGATGACATTTCTTGAGTCACCTTCTACAACCAGAGAAGTGAACTGCTGGGCTGCAATTTTAAGCCCTTCCAAGAGGGCAAACCTCAGCGCTGTTGCATCTGAAGTAGAGGTTGGGCTACTGTAAAGCCAAACCAGATATCCATTTTATCTTCTCAAAAGGCCCCCAATTCCTGTAGTCGCAGGGGCGTCTAGGGGTTTTCTAAAACTTCCATCAAAGTTCAGAATAAAATCTGTCTTGCCTTGTGGGCAGCAAGTTAATAGGTCTGAGATTGGGAGGAGAGGTCAATAGCAGATCAAGCCAGCTTCTCTGCACATCTCCTCTATTGGGACCTTCGAAAACCATGCTGTACATCACCCACTGAATAAGAAAAGAATGGCACCGAGTTCTAATTGACTCACGGGAAGAGATCCTGTCTTATTCTGTCCTCGAAGATTCTCCCATTACGTTCTTCCCAAAAGCTTCTGCCTCTTCCACCTAGCTTGAACTTCAGGCCAGGCCATTGAGCTAAGAAGTCCTTGACATTGTTTGGGGGACCAGCTGTATTTCCCTCTTAAGATAAGGTCAAGCTAATATTGCCACAAATTCCTAGCCACCCGGAAATTTATAAGGTGTCCTATCGATTCCCCATTTCTGTTTTTAAAAATATAAGTATTATAAATCAAATCAATCACCTCCACAAAAAACAAACTCTTAAGTTGTCTATCCCACATTCCTAAATTTGGCAAAAGATCTCTAGCCTTCAAATCCTTTTGGTCTCTCTCTTTTTTTTTTTTCGGGACAACACCCATAGGCTAACCCATTCAACAACTTAAATCTCAGTTATATCATGATTCAACAGAGGAATCAAAAAGTCTTGCAATCCTATGAGCAACAATATTGCATGACCCAGGATATAGGTAACTGAGAAAAGAAGAAGACTAGTTAGTAAGCTCCTGCAATTGAAAACGAGTGTAAATACTCCATTGAGGCTGATAAGATTCCTACCGAACTCTTGGCATCGCCTTCAACAAAGGCAGATGAAAAAACCAATAGTAGGAACTATGAGAACAATAAACTTATCTAAATCCTTAATACAAGGCAAGGCCCAGATATTAAGACTAGAAGTTTTAGAAATAATACAAGACAGGTCTTCTTTTAACAAATGGAGAATTTAGTCAATTTACAATTACCTTCCAAACACTGGAAGAATATGAATTAGTTAGAAACCTCCAAAATAGCTTACAATTCAAAGCTAATTTAATAGTTTCAACCTTTCTGAAACCCAATCCCCCCAATCTTTAGGAGCACACAAGTTATCCCAAGACGGCCATCTAAGATTAGACATAGGACTTTGACCCCAAGATACCCAACAAAATTTTCTCTGTACTTCACCATTTAATCCAAAATCTTTTTAGGAAACTTAACAGGGTTTGACTATGATACCAGAAAAACTTATAATCAATCAACCCGTATCACAAAAGTGGTAACCAATCAGGTGGTATTTATGGGGATTTTGATTAATCAAAGTTCTTCTGTTGTCATGTCTTTCCAGCAGCATAGATTTTTCCAACTTAATAACATTCATACAATGTTGAGGTACAGACTGAAGCACAGAATCAGAACTTGACACACTACCTGAGATAAATAATTGGCCTTCCAATTACTCAGCTTATTATAAAATTTATCCAACACAAACTTTAAATCCTGACAGTTATTCCTTTTCCAAGCCAAAGGGACTCTGAGATACTAAGAAGTAATATCAAGCCTTGGCATCTTTAACTGGCTCCTCAAATCTTTGCACATTCATTGGCACATTCCTACTGGTATAAACACTTGATTTATTTATATTAATTATTTGACAAAGACCATTCCTGAAAAGTTTTCAGAACATCCAATTTGACCAATTTCTTTAGAAGCTCTACCAAATAAGAGAATGTCCTCAGCAAACAATAAATGAATTATACTAGAAGCTTCTCTACAAATAGAAAGACCAGAAATCATGTTCATCCTTTTAAGGAGATAAAAGGATCTCCTTGTCTCAAACATCTAGAATGAGCGAAAAATCCTCCTAGACTACCATTTATAAGTATGGAAAAACCCGTTGATAAAATACTCTAATAAATCATATTGCACTAATCTGAACAAAAATCCAAGGCTCTTAATACTGTCATCAGATAATCCTAGTTCAATCTATCATAAGCTTTTGAAAGATCCAATTTAATAGCTACATAACCACTATGTTTTAGTTTTTTTTTTTTAAAGGCAGCTCAGTGCACAAGGCTCCCACCAATGCAGGATCTGGGGAGGGATAGGTGTATGCAGCCTTACCCTTGCTGCATATACAGAGAAGCTGTTTCCAAGATTTGAACCCTGGTCACCCAGCTTGTAATGGGGCAACCCAACCATTGCACCAAGGCCAACTCTCATAAAATGAATTAATTCCAGAGCCACAACATTATCCATTAACTGTCTTCCAAGAATAAAACAGTTTGAACTGGGAAAATGCAATTTATCTAAAACCATCTTCAACCATTAGCTAGTAATTTAACTAAAATTTTATAGACTACAGTACAGAAGCTAAGAGGTCTAAAGTAATTAACCAAGGATACTTGGAACTTTTTGGGACCAAGACAATAAAATTGGATTCGATCTCTTTAATGATTTCTTATTCAAAAAAATAACAAACAAAATCACGAATATCCTGCCCCATTAAATCCCAATTTTTTTTTATAAATAAATGCAGGAACCCCATCCGGTCCTAGAGCTTTCAAACTCCTCAAGGACTTAACGACATCCTTTACATACTCAAAAGAAGGGATTTCATAGCTTCTCAATATCATGTTCTTATTTATTTTTTTTTTTTTTATGAATGAAAGAGAATAAGAAGAGTACAAACAGCCCTGGAGGAGGCATGAGATGCTACCTCCCCTTTAGGATGAGTACAGACCCAAATCTTATCAATAAGCAGAACAGAACTATAGGTTAGCCCAATACAAAGAAGCCTGAGAAACCCCTTGTTTAGCCAAAGAGTCTGCCGAGGTATTTGCTGATCTGCTAATCCACTGGAAGTTAACTGACATATTCCTTGTTAGCCACTTTACTTTTTTTCAGGAGATCTTTGTAGCGCCAAACAGCACTGTTCGGATTCTGCAGCCACTACCACCTTGGAGTCTCTACACCCTCTCAATATCATGTTCACTAATAACCCAAAAAAAAAAGATCATCTTCAAACTTTCATTGCAAGACAAGAAAGGAGGAAGGGGGAATGATTAACAAAAATATTAGCAATCCCTTCCAGATTATTAACAAAAATATTAGCCAAACATTTTGAAAATGATTAACAAAAGTATTAGCAAACCCTTCCATACTATTAATCCATTCTCCTTCATCATTTTTAATCCAATCTATTCTATTTCTCCTTTTGCTTGACCTATGAAAGTAATGAGAATTCTGATCTCGACATGATAACCACAAGTATCTAGATTGCTGCTACCGAATTTGTTATTGTTGTTTCAAAATTTACTCCTTAATAGCCAAACACTCATCTAGTTTCTATTTAGCATAATCAGTCTCTAAATTTTCCAAAAACCAAATCCAGGTTTAAAGCTAGCATTTTCAGAGCTTCCATCAAGAAAATTCATAGAATATGTCAAGGGATTTAAAAAACCTTCTTGTGGATGTAATAGTTTGTGCAAATTGAAAGCCCTACCCTTCAGAAACAAAGAATTTTCAATTACTTTCAAACAGGAACAAGCATTGGTCTTTGTACTGAAGAAACCGGGATCTTCAATACATAGGAACTAAATCTGATAAATAAAGGGCTTCAGTCCCCATTCGTGCTTCCCAAACCAATAAACTAAAAGTTACAGTGGAGAATGGAGAGTTTATATTACACAAACACTAGTGAGAAGAACATATATTTTGCACATGAGCAAATAGAATGAATGTTGTGACCAAGGTTTAAATTTTAAAATATTAGTATGATGCCCAATGACATATTATATCAATTTTTGGTCCATGCATGTTGTGCATGGAGCGATAGGTGAGTACATGGAATGGTAGGGCTTTAGAGGGCTATTTTATATTGAAGTGGGATTGTGATGAAGCCACTATATAAAGCATGAAGAGTTAAGCCATACAAGGAAGTATGCTAATTTAGGTTTTTTATTTCTCATGCCATTTCTTAGATGAGAGCAGATCTGCTGTGCAGAAAACAGTGGGTGCACACTATGCACAGGACAGTACAGCTGCACACTGGGAATATCTCCCCATGAATGACTACAAGTATGGAAGATATTCCCAATGTGCAACTGTAGTGTCCTGTGCATAGTGAGTGCACATCAGATCCAGACTCCTGTCAGATAGCATGCTGTAAGAGGTAAATTGTCCACCTGGATCTACTTGTTTCAATGTAAAATGGATTGAAAATTTTCCAGGATGAAATAATAGCCATATTTTCCCCTTTTACAATAACAATTGTTTCTTGGAAATTTCCATAAAAACAAAAAAGAGACAGGAAAAAATCATTAACCGGGATGGAATAGTAGTTAAATATTTCAATCTGGAAATTTTTATGTCCATTTTAAAAGAAATAAACATCCATAAGAGTAAATTTTAATAGTGAGAATACACTAGTAATGGATAAGTGAATGATTGCTCGTAACAATATGAAAAACTAGAAGCAAAGAACAGATGCAATGAAACAATGAATTTCTGTGCATACACAATAGACTTGTAAAATGGGGATCAATGCCGGCTATCAATTCAAGCTATGCACAGCACTAACACCATACTGGAGCTGAGGGAATCAACCTACAATAAGGCACATTTCCACAGACATAAGCAAATTTAACAATTCCAGTTTGATTCTAGGTAGATATTGGGCCATTGCCTAATATTGGTTCCAATATCCAGGATCTTGCAAATGATGGACCAGGTACAGGCCTAACCTTCAGCATTTTCCTGCATGAAATGACTGCTCTCTCACCCAAACCTACATTCTCAGGCTTGTCATCCAACATTTTCGGTTTTAGCATTGCACCAACCACCAAGCAATGGTGCCTTAGACCCTATCAAAAGATAAACTCAAAAATTAAATGCATATCATACAAGTAAGAGGAAAAAAAGGAAAAGTACTAAATCCACACCAATCACATTAGCATCCTAAACATGCCCAAAAAGGAAATGGTAGCAGGTTAAAAGCAATAGATATTTCTCCATTTCAGGATAATGGAAGCAAAGCACCCCAGTCATACAGGGGAGAAAGGATCAAACATTACATTTTTCTTTTTTAGTTCATATTGCACAAATGTTTGTTACCTGCAATATGTGACTTCCAATCTTCTGAAAAATACATTTGCCTTCTATTCAGGCCTGCACGGACATAAATGAGTCACTATTTGATGCTATAGGAGAAAAGCCAAATTGTAATTTAAGAACAGTAGCAGGGAGATTTGATCTGGTCATCATACATGTGAAAACTAGTCATCTATTGTAGCATTTTGGAGAAACCTAAGAAAAAACCTTAATAGCATCATTCTTCATGGCTTTATTAGGGTTTCCACAAAGCTGAATCTTATACATGACAGGCTCAGCCTCTAAACTAGGTTGCCCCCCATAACAATTGTTATTGGATAATTGTTAATAACAGAACCATAAAAAATTAACAATAATAACTCTTCTCTTACCACTATACATGATTTGGCTAATTTAGTCGGCTTGGATTTGCTTATCTGCTTACAAATCTTCAGTTATCAGTCATCACTGTGAAAACTACACCTTCCTGGCCTTCAAAATCCTATCTAATACAGGGATCATGTAGGTATCTAATGATATTCCCTTGGACGACATTTCATCCATAAGATCCTTAGCCCTCTTCATGTCTCCCTTCCTACAATAGCTGGATATAAGGACCATATATGTTATAGTATCAGGTGATAGTCCATCTTCAATCATTTCATTGAAAAGATCATGAGCACCCTGAAGGTTGTCCATTTTGCAGTACCCATCAATCAAAACAGTGTAGAAAATAACATCAGGTCTGATTTCCATCTCTCTCATATCACTCCACCAAGATGAAGCATCAGCTATGCAATCTTTTATTTCCCCTGAGTGCAAATGGGAATGAATCTTTGTAAAATCTGCCTTTAAATGGCCATCAAGCAACACTGTGTATGTGACTACATCAGGTTGAACCCCGTTAGCTTTCATCCTCTCAAATAGATCACAGGCTTCCTGCAAACAATTTATCATGCAGTATCCATTTATCATTATAGTATATGTAATGGCATCCGGTGTTAACCCTCTCTCAATCAAATCATTAAACACATCCCTGGCCTCTGTCACTTTCCTCACCCTACAAAGAGCAGCCATAAGTTCACTATGGGCAATTTGATCTGGGACCATACCAAAATTCAACATTGTCTTAAACACTACAAGTGCTCTATCTACATCATCTCCCTTACAGAGGCTACTGAGAAGTTTCAGGCCAGCACTCCTTTTAACACAGGCCCCTTGCTTAGACAACCTGGAAAACATATCATAGGCTTCTTTTATATGATCTGCTTCACAATACCCATTAACAATGGCAGTCCAGACATCTGGACACTTTTCTTCTAAACCATTAAAAAATTCTTCTGCTTCCTTCACTTTGCCACCAAGACAGAGTCCTTCAATGATCATGGCATATGTAACACTGTTGGGTTTTAAACCTTGTTCATCCATATGATTTAAAAGCCTGAATGCCTCTTCTGCATGACCATTCCTAGAAAACCCACTGGCAAGTACATTGTAAGTTACAATATCAGCCTTAACACCCATTTCCTGCATCTCCTCAAAAACTTCACATGCATCTACCAGTTCGCCCCGCAGGCAATGCCCATTAATCAAGCTTGTGAAGTGTATGGTATCAGGAATCATCTGCTTTCCCTTCATCTCATTGAACAACCTCTTAGCTTCTTCCACTTTTCCCAGCTTGCACAAGGCATCCATTGCAATATTGTATGAGACCTCATCGAGGAAAATCCCTGAATCCCTGTAATATTTGAATTGATCCACCACTTCAGAGGTCATACCCATTTCACAAAAGCATTGAAGGATTGAGCTGATGATCGTACAATTTGTCCTAATACCCTTTGATATCATCTCATTATGGATTGACAGGGCCCTTAGTACATTCCCAGTTCTGCAGTACCCATGAATCAAGCAACTGTAACTATATTCATCAGGTACCACCCCTTGCCTTCCCATGTCAAGAAGCACTTCCTCGGCTGTCTGTAGTTTCATCTCATTGCAAAGACCACGAATCACAACATTGTATGCAAAGGCATTCATTGGTTTTCCAGTCCACTGCCATATTTGGAGAACTTCATAGCCAAATTCAGACTTTCCATGCAAGCACAATCCATCAAGGAAGGTCGTGTAAGTGAAAGTATCAGGATTTATCCCGGCTTCTTCCATTTCCCCAAGCATATCAAGGGCTTCCTCCAATTTACCCTGTCTGCACAAAGCCTTGATCATGATAGTATAGGTGTAAATATTGGGATTCAATCCCAGTCTCTCCAACTGCCAGTAAATGGACATCGCCATATCCAGTTTGCCATGCTCAACTAAAGAATTCATCAGGAAATTGAAGGACCAGGCATGGGGGACTAACCCACGCCTCCCAGTCTGGAACAAGGCATCGATAGCCTCATCGAACATGCCAAGACCGACATAGGCCTTGACCAATCCATCAAAAGCCCGAAGCAGTGGACTTGAACGCTTACCCACTCCCTTGTCCTCACATCTCCGGGAGAGTGCTTCGAAAAGATTTGAAATTTCCAAACCAGGGCGGTCGTTCTCCGACGAGAGAAGCTCCGAGAAGAGAGAATCCAGCTTCCTCCCCAGACCCGAGTCACACAGAATCCGAATAATTGTCGCATATGTCTCAACATCATGGCGGAAGCCACGGTCCTTCAACTGGCGAAAGAATGAGAAGGCGAGATTGGGTTCCTTTCTCAAGCTTTTCAGGATTTCAACAACTTCAAAACTATCTAATTCAAAGAAATCACCACTTAAACGACCCCTTCCCTGTACTTTAACCGGTTTGCCATCAGCAGCCGGAACTGAGAAGTGATGATGTAACTCAGCAGCTGCGGCCACCGAATAAAAACGAGAGAATTTGCGAGGAATTATCGATCTTCCACGAGAAAACAATCTAATTTCTGAAACCCACATGGGAATCTATGAGGGTAAAACTTGACAACATATTGCAGATTCAGATCAGAAGAGATGCGTCCATTTCTTCATCTTGTAAAAGTAAAAACCCTACCTTTCTCAGCGATGAGGAGACGGAAGTGGAAGAACTTACCCGATTTTGAAGGAGAACGATATAGTCGTGAAGCTTTCTTGCTGAGATTTTGCAGCTTCCTCCTATGGCTCAAGTGCTAAAACCCTTCTCAGCTCTGTCAAATGGTCGTAAAACCCTACTATTTTCATCCCAGGAGTAGGGCTGCGAACGAAACCCGTTTGTCCGGTTCGAATTCGTATCTAACCCGAATCCGATCATATATTATGGGGCTGTTCGCGGGTCGGGTTGGGTCGGTTTACTGAGATTTTTTCAACCGATCCGACCTGGTCGGGTTACCTGAAATTGAAATCAAAACCGACCTGATCGGTTTGAGTCGGGTTGGGTCGGTTTCGGTTCTAAATTCAACCATGGTAATAAATTGGTAGATGATTGGAAAAAGAAGACTAAAATTTGATGTGAAAAAAAATGACACATAATTCTATTAGAGAAAGAAGACTAAAATTGGCTGGGGCGGACAAGTTAGAATAGAAGTTATCAAGAAAATAAAAAGTCAAACTGTATTAGAGAAATAATACTGAAATTTGTATATTTCAAGAAACCTTATAATCTAAGTAAAAAAATGACACATAATTCTAATTGTAATTAGTTGCCTATTTGGTGTAAAAGACCATAAAAACTAGAATCCTTTGATTCTTTTCTTAAAATTTTTCCAGAAAAAATCATTGTATAGTTGTCTTACAATACTTGCCATTAATGTCATTCCTAACTAGAAGACTAGAAATTAAGCTATGTTGTAACTATGATAGAGACAACTTAGTTAAGTAGGAACTAAGTAGGTTGTAAATACTAACTAGGAACTAACTACTAACTACTAAGTCGGGTCGGTTCGAGTCGATTTATGATTTTTTACAACCCAAAACCGATCGGTGCTGAAGAAAACCCGGCTGATTCGGGTTGGGCCGGACCTGGTTGGTCGGTTTGGTTGGGTTGGGTCTTCTTATGAACAACCCTAATTATGGGTTAGTGGTGGCCACGAACTACTCGAGCAGCTCAACTCGGCTTGATTTCAACTTTCGAGCCGAACTCGAATAATTTTACATACATATATAATAATAATAAGGGTAAATCTCTTAAACTATCCTTAATGTTCATGAAATTAGCATGCGTTATTCTTACTGTTTAGCTATTGTCTTGTAGTACTCTTAAGTTTTCTGACAATTGTCATTGCTGTTAAGTGCTAACGGAAGGAAATGAAATGTCAAATTTGCCCTCCACTGTCCTCAAATTTCATCCACTCTTCTTATTCTCTTTCTCCTTCTTCCTCTACTTATCCTCCATCCATCTTTATCTCTATTCATCGTCTTCTTGATGATGAAAAGAGAACTACCATTGGCATCATCGTAGCCGAAAGTGACGGCGGCATTACTATTTTGCCCAGAGACTGTGGTGTTTCAAGAGAACCGGTTCAATGGATCATCGTTGTCTGAATCGTCATCATCCTTCAAATCACTGCCATCATTGAAATAAGATTTGTCCCTTTGCCTTCAATCGCCGTCGACAAAGGGCTCGTCGTGTCTGGTCCATAATTTCCACCTCCACCGCCACCTCTACCTCCATAATTTCCACTACCCCAACCACCACTCCCATAAACTCCACCACCACTTCCTCCATAATCTCCACCACCGCCACCGCTGCATCCATAACCCCTATCGCCACCGCTACCTCCATAGCCCCTATCGCCACCGCTACCTCCATAGCCCTCGCTAGCAGCACTTGCATAGCCACTACCACTACCAGTTCCATAGTTTCTGCCATTGCCAGATCAATAGCCTCCACCAGCACCGCCATCACCATAGCCTCCACCACCACCTCTAAGAATGGAGGTTTGAGAATGAAGCTATATGGGTGCAACTCTCGTTCTCTCTCTCTCCCTCTCCCTCTCCCCTTGTTCCTTCATACTTGTTTCGAAGCTTTCAGCCTCTGAAAATTGTGGTGCATAGTTGCAGGCAACTACCAATCCTCCACCTCCTTTGGAAAGGACTTGGTGCCAGAAAAAACCTAGTGATGTCGGCGAAAGTGGTCGGATACAAACAACGATAGTGGTGGTGATGGCAACAGAGAGACAGGGAGTGGAACAATTGCAAAGTGGTTTGCTGTAGCTGCCGCCAGGGAGAAGGATGGTGAAGAAGAAGGGAAAGGGACAAAGGGAAAAATTGGGTTTTGAAGAAATTTATGCATCATGTGATGTCACGTGTATGAATTTCGACAAAACATTAATGGATATTAATGGCAGGGGTAGAGCTAGTCAATTGTCAAAAAACTTAAGGATACCGCAAGACAATAGCTAAACATTGAGGGTACCGTGTGTCAATTTTGTGAATAGTAGGGGTCATGGTTTTCAAAATCGGACCGTTGATTTTGGTTAGCAAACCGCTGAACCGACGGTTAACCATTTGAACCGTTCAAATGGTTTTGACCATTTTTCAATTTTTTTTTTAATTTTTTAATCTTTTTTGTCAGAACGAATCGACCGGTCGAACTAGTAACCAGACCCCTGACCGATTCAGTCACCGAGTCAGTTTTAAAAACCATGGGAGGGGTAGTTTAAGAGATTTACCCTAATAATAATAATAATAATAATAATAATAATATAATAATAATAATAATAATAATAATAATAATAATAATAATAATAATAATAAAGCAATATATATAATAAAAATATTATAGATGCAATATCTTTATTTTTATATATAATAATAACTAATTATTATAATTCTTAATTTTTTAAATATCAAATAAAAATATTATATATATATGAGATCACATTAGCACCTCATATGAACATGCACTGGGAGAGGTGAGATTTGCTCCTCATATAGGGCGACTCACAACGACCTCATAAACACATCCCACCATGTATTGAAAACATCTCCCATAAATAATAATCTCCTAAGGATCTATCACCTTGGAGATTATATGATGCCTTGGATAAAAAAAAATTGGCAGTTGGGAAAATCTACATATTACATCACATTATTAATATGCTTTAATAATTTCACTAATGGTGATGCTTAAACTCTTTAGCATGTTTTAGTTATATTCCATAATTATGTTATTCAACTTGCATTTTTTATAACGTCATGTTCTGGGAGGCAACCAAGCCTATAAATTCTACATCCTTTCGACTCTGTTTATAGGGATGGTAGGGTTTGCAAGGTGGTGTCTCAAGGAAGAAGATAACCATATTTTACTTCTTAAAAAATGGTAAAGCTATTTTTATGTTTAAATCGTCAAAAACAAAAGTGTGGGAAGGTAATTTAAGTATAATTGCAAAATTGAGGATATATTTAAATCAATTTATGAAAATTCTTAGTAAGGTGAGGTTTGATAATCTAAAATCTAAAATCTAAAAAGTTAAAATGATATTAAATATATACAAAATTTGAAAAGAGGCATGAATGCTTTTCTATTTTTAGAGGCTCTCCATGGATTAAGTTATTTGTGTTGAATCAACCTTTCAACATCCGAAAATCCATAAATTAGTATTTTACCCCTAAGATAGATTATGTGATAATTTTGAATTCAATTTTCATTATTTCATATAAATAATTTATTAAATTCAAAATAATATTAAGAATATGAATAAATTATAAAAAAATAAAAAATAATTTATTAAAATACAAATAAAGCTGACAAATACATATAAATTTATATTAAAAACAAATTATTAAGAGTTAAAATAATAATGAAAATAGTAATAAAATCCATGAAACAATGAAAGAATATTTAATAAATATCAAATTATTAAATTAAAACTATTAAAATATTTAAAATTTTATAAAAAATTAAAATAATTAATAATTAATACAAATAAAAATTATGAAAAATAAAAACATTAATATTTAATAAATTTATAATTTGATAATTATTATAAGTTATAATTCAGCTTCTCTCTACCACTCTTCAAACCTTCCCTATTTGCTTCCTTCTCCCTCTCATGAACTCCACAGACACAAACCATCGAGCTAGACTCAGAACCCGAGTCGTTCAAACCTCCGTCAACTCCCCGGTGTTATCTGACTCGTTGTCGGAAAAGAGCATAGGAGTTGTCGTTGTTGGAGCTGGGTTTTACATCTTCGTTACTGCCTGGATCGAGGGTTTCCTTCAAACAGAATTTGTCGACCGATTTATCCTAGATCGAGAGTTTCAGATCTTCATTACTGCCTACCTTGAACAACACCATCGCCGGCCGACTCAGAACAACAATAGTGGCAGTCGATAGGAAGACAGGGGAGAGAGAGGGAGGGAGAGGGAAATCGAATAGGACTTCACTCCGCTGCTGAGAAATCGAACAGGACCGCCGCCAGCCGACTGAGAACAAAGAGGCGGTCGGCGGGAAGACAGGGGAGAGAAAACGCAAGAAAGAGGGAGGAAGGGAGAGGGAAATCGAACAGGACCGTTGACTGAGAACGCCACTGCTGAGAAATCGAACAGAACCACCGCCGACCGACTAAATGTTTAGGAGTCGAATGAAAAAATTTAGGTTTAAAAAGGGATGGCTTGGGCCTTGCACATGGGCCTACTAAAATATAATGTGGAGAGGATGTCTTTTCACACTTTGAACTTTGAACAAAGACTCTAAGACAAGGAATTCTTATGGGCAAAAATAATTAAAGGGAAGTATGGCTTGCCAACTAGGGATGTAAATAGGTGGATTGGATTTGAATTAGGGTTATCTAAATTTGATCCGATACTATAATTTGTAAATCTGATCCACTATGAAGAACCGATTGGATCTTATAAGCATTGATTCATTCTGAATCCGTTAAGGATGTTGAACATCCGATTTTGATTTGATTCAATTTAATTTTAAAAATTAATAAATTATTAAAATGAAAAAGAAAATATAACAGTTTATATAAAGAAAAACAAAAAATACAAGTATTTTTCAACTAGTTTCATCACATATATACATATTTAATATAAAATGTAATATAAATATATTTACAAATAAATAAATAACACACACAATCAGATAGAGAGGTGATCCATATTCAATATGATTTTTAACTAAATCCTATTATATGATCCGATCCAAAAATTAAAAAAAGGGACCGAATTTCGGATGTTGCAATCCGTTTTGCACACCTATTGCAAGCATGGCTTGAAAGTATACTTGAATCAAGTGAAACGATGACAGTACTTATGGTTTTCATGTCCACAACACCGGATTTTTGTTTAGAAAGTCATCAATAATAATTTTGGAGTCTAACTTCAATCAATAAGTGCCTACGAACTAACTAGACCATGGGTAGAGCCAAGGGACCCAAGGGAGCCATAGCTCCCTTATGGTCCAGAAATTCCCATTTGTAATATACTCTTCCACGCAAATTTCCCCCCTCCCCAACTCCCCATCCCAATGGTCTCCCCTCATGGCCCATAAATATGAACTTAGATTTCCTACTCACTTTTTCTACCTGTACCCTATCCATGATAAACTTATCCATGCATCTCACAATCCAAGATGGCGATGTGTGGCTGCAATTCAAGGTACGTAGAGTGTGGTTAGAGAGTAGTGGCAGGAAATCTAGTTTGCATCAATATTTGTTCTCCCCCCTCCCCCAACAATCAACTTTAGGTTTTGACCCCCTCATAAAAATTCCTAGCTTTGCATCCCTATTGGCAGAGATGACTTAGAGCTTGATTTTTCAACTAAGTAGCTGATCTGCAAGAAAGACGACGTCAGAGAGCCCAAGTGAATGTCTTGAGCAAGGGTCTCTGGGGCTCAAGTCAATATATCCCAAGCTCTTTGAGGTGACAATCAAGTCTACACGGAGGAATCAAAGTGAATGAGTGGGTATATTGGCATATATGTGAGTGTACCTAGGATGAAGGCTCACCTCTATATAGACCTCGAGGATCCGTTGAGACGTGCTCAACATGTTCGGGCTGCTGATGTCTATATATTTGTTGCTTCTAGGATATGTCCACACGGCACGGCCATAGGCTGCCCAGGTCAAGTATGTAGGTTGGAAGCACAGTGTAGTCAAGTCGAACGTGTGCTTCAGGCTAATAGGACGATTTGCTGAGGTGCCCTTATGTGAGGTTAGAGTTCAGTCGGACTTCATAAGCTGAACTATAGAGATGCATTCAAGCGGGTCCTGCCACATGTGTCGCCGAGGTGCTATAAAGTGTTTCTGTCGACACATGGTGGAATATAATTGGAGGGAAAAACCAATCGTCATTAAGGCCCGTTTTCACAAAACAATCTTTCTTCTAGAGTTCCTGATTATACATGATTGGTTGTAAGCATTTTCAATATCATGTATTCCCAGCATCATAAATAGGACTGTCAACGGTATTTAAAAATCCGAATTTAATCGGTTTATAGGTCTAATCATAAACTTTTTTTTCTCCTTACAAGTAGTCATACTTTTCTGACTTCGTCTTCTATCATTCTAATCCATCCATCCCTAAATTTCTCTTTCCTGCACTAGGATTGGGATATGGGCTTCTAGTTCTACAGCCATCCACGTCCGTCTTGCTATTTGACAATTCATTACTATGTGTAGGGGTGTCAATGGTATTCGAAAATCCGATTTCGAATTCGATATGACTTGATTCGATTCAATAAATATCTGAATTCGACCAATTATTTAATTCACATATATATGATATAAAATATTTTATATATTTATATACTTTGTATTAATAAAATATTTATTTTATATAATCTAAAATAATTAATTAATCAAATTCGAATCAAATCAAACATTCAAATATTTAATTGAATCCGATTTATATATTAATTTTTAATATCCATCGAATATCGAATCAAATTCAAATATCAGATTTTCTAATCGAATTCGAATTCGGATATTACCTGATGCAATTCAAATTCCATCCGTTTACACCCCTAACTATGTGGCTCACAATATTTTAATTGTCAATAGAAGGGCCACTCATGGTATCAATTCATTCATCTATCAAACAATCTTTTCCTTATTGGTAGTTTTCCATAAGAGTATCCATATATAGAACGGCAGAAAGAACTTTGGCTTTTGGGGGACACTCAATAGTTGTTACTTTTCCTTTGATTTTAGGATATTTAAATCATTGATTGTCTCTCCATTTATGCTTAGAAAATAAATTTAACTAAAAACTTTCCTGAAGAATCCTTGCCACATGCCAAATTATCAATAGTCATTGGGATGTGAATGGCCTCAATCCCTTTAACAATGTGATCTGGTACTACGTCTTAACTGCGTTTTACTTTTTCGCTCTTGGTTTATCACTTTAGCCACTTCGGTTCCATGTTTTTAGTATTCTAATTTTTATTTTTAATTCTTTTGATAACTAGGGTATCAATGACCCACTTTTCCTTTAGGGCCTCTCCACTTCCAGCATAATTCCTTGATTTAGGGCCTCTACACGCCCATGAGGGTTATTTGGGGATTTTTTTTTTTTTAGTAATTGGGGACTTTTGCTTTCACTAGATGCTTTTTCACTTCAATTTGGCTATATTAGCTACATTTATTAATTCCGTTCTCCATATTCCTAACTGACCATTTGATTTGGGCATGCCTATCTTTTTCCATACAGTGGCATAGCTAGTTTTTTTGCCTCATTTAATCCACCTAAAAGAAAATCATTTGCATTTGTGAATTTAAGAGAAGGTGTCTTCTGTAAATAAGTAATTCCCCCCTCATTGAAAGGGTTTTACTCTTTCAATCCTCGATTTCTTTTTGAATTTGATCCACACATCCACTGAATGTGCTTTTATAAACCCTGCCTTGTATTAATGAGGCACCGAAATATTTTATCATTTTGTTTTTCTTTATTTTTTTATGTTTAATATGGATGTTCTTAAAAAATAATATGATTGGTTTTTGGAAATTATGCGTCTGTCCCAAAGCTTTAACATATTTTCTTATGATTTCTTTTATTTTATTATGGGTAAGTATCATGATTTTCAAGAAAATCGTGCAATCATTCACAAATTGTCAAATTGGGACAATTAAGCAATTTTTTTTGTGATTTTATACCCAAATTATTTTTACTCCATTTTCTATTTCAATTAAAATACGATTGGTAAGCCTTTAAATAGCAAATAGGAGGGGGGATAGAGGGTCCATTGTTGAGGTTCAGAATTCCTTGTAGGGATCCATTTACAAATTTGATATTTTATTGTAGAAATGCATTCCATAACCTAGTCTATCCATTTGCTGCATAACCCAAAATTTTCAAAGCTCTTTCTTATATGGCTCCATTCAATTTTTTCATAAAATTTTTCCATGTCGATTTTATACAAGCCGTGAGCCTAAAGTTGTCTTTTTCTTTCTCATTGCGTTTATTGGGTCCGAATGTAGTAGGCATGTTAGGCAACCACATTGAGTGAATACGTAATAGCTGTGTGACACATGTTTCAGTTAATGGGACTTTCATCCAAACGTTTTTGTTCTGTTAGATAGAAATTATTCATTATTTTATTATCTTTGTCAAAATAATTAAAAATAAAAACAATGAAAAAGGAAAACCTAAACATGTTAGGAGTTGAGATTCATTTACGTTTTTTTTTTCATTGTTTTTATTTTTAATTATTTTGACAAAGATAATAAAATAATGAATAATTTCTGTCTAACGGAGCAAAAACGCATGAATGGTAGGCACATTGACTGGGACATGTGTCACACAGTTGTTATGTGTTCACTCATTGTGCTTACTTAACGTGCTTACTACATACAAACCCATGTTTATAATCTCATATGATATCAAAATGTTGTCTATGTAGCCCAAAACCACCTTTTTTAGAGACATTGAATTCCAACATTGTGCCTCTATGACTTTGTTTGTTTGCAGTGCGAATTTGAACTAGATACAGTCTTACCGAGTTCAATTTTGCATCCATTTGTTTATAACTATAATTTGTACTCCTGCCTGATACAAAATTTGTGCTTTTTGTTTCATTTAAATTAGCACTCATATACAACTTTTGTATTCAGAAAACCAATGCAAAATGTGCTCCACCTTTCCTCCTACTTTGATTTTTTTCTTTTGAAGTAAAATTCAAAGCATGTATTAAGATGGGTGGTCTTTTACAGGAGGATCATGAACACAAAATCTGGTTCAGTAGACATAGTGTAGATACTATGAATTGTTCAACCAAACCATGCTAAGCCATGTGCTACTTCATCTGAAACTCTATTAATTAGTATGATGGAAGGAGCATTGATCGAAGAACGAGATTAAACTCTTGCAATCCTCCACTAACGAGGAGAGATGCCATGGAGGAGTAGAATCCGCTCATATATAGAAGCTTTACTAAGGAAAGACAATCACTCTCAATCTGAATACCTGAGATTTTAAGTTCCCTTGCCAAATGAAGAGCGTGGAGAAGAGCGTAAGTTTCTGCCTCTTCAGGTGATAATGCCGGTAAACGAGGCACCGTCGGTGTTAATCTTTAGGAACCCCGTCTGCAGGGGGTAACCATCGAGACACTCTGGCTTGAGTATGAGTGGAGGAAGTGGTGTGTCCATCCACTGAAGGTAGTGTACCCAAGAGTTCAACTGAGGAAGAACAAGGTTGAGGTCCCATCGGGTCTATTGAGGAGTCGACCAGCCTTAGTCTTCCTATCAAAGAGAGTTTTAGATCTCTTACTAAACAAAGTTCTATTAATCTTCTTAATAAAGAAATCTTTAGATTCTTTATCAAAGATAGCTCTGGTATGGACCAGTTACTGTACAAAAAGTACTTACTATAGAGAGATCAGCAATCAGAGTAAAAAGAAACTCTCCTCTTAAGACGTTTTCTTACTAGAGCGCTTTCCTTAATTTATTATTTCTATACTTGTAATTATTTTCCAATTTATTCATTATTTTCTATATAATCACTCTTCTACAAACACTTAACAATCAATGAAATTCGACCCATTATTATAATAATATTATCTTCATCTTTTCTAACAGGGTCTAGGCGCCTTAAAGGGACCAATAGAAAATAACGCTCCCTTAAAGCTGAGTTTTGATTTTCAGTAATAAGTGAAGGTGTCAAGTTTGATGTCATACCTGAAAAGTCAGGTGTGGAGGAGGTGAAAAGCTGAGAGTAAAAGGAGTTAATCGATCTCATCTTGGTTAATTAGTGGCTGTGAGGTGAAAAAATTTTGAATTTCCATCACCAGAGCTCAACCACTCCTTGGATTGAGTGTCACGAATGGCGTCTTTAAGAAATCAAGATCTGACCTGTGACCACAGTGCTCATATACATGGCTATAGAAATAACAATAATGAGCCAGACGTTCATACTGAAAAGTGAAAACCAACAATAATATAACTTTCTTACTCAACAAGGTATATTCTGTCGATTTAACCAGAGGTCGATTGGTCGAGAAAGAAACTTTAATGAAAATAAACCTGCTCCACCATGCAACTTCATCAGCTATAGCTTCATAAGGATCCCCAACCAGTGCAACGAGTTTCATTGCAGCATTCCTTATTGTTGGGCCTTTGTTTGTTTCTTCTTTTCCTTCTTCTTTCTTTATATTTTTTAATAAATTCTTTTTATTTACCTATAGAAAAAAGTTACTTAAAGCATGATAACATCAATTATACCTTCTACCTTATTCATCACAAACAAACAAGGCCAAATCTAAACAAAATAAAATCAAAATTTATATTGAACCCATATACACCCATGCATTTATATCAATGCAAATTAAATTCAAAGTTTCACATTACAAACAAACAAAGCCAACAGGGAAAACAAATTTTAAGTTCATATTGACACTTAAATGACATTTGTAAGTATATACAGCTCACTTTCATGGAATTTACAATTGAAGTGGTAGAGCAAAATGATGGACAATGCCCAAAATACCGGAATGGCCAACAAACCTCTGTAATAGCATGACAATACTCCACAAAAGTAACACAAGGCTTATGATCTTGCGATGAGTGTAAAACACCATCCAAGAACTGCAATAAGCACAAAATGCTATTTGGGACCCATGACGAGCACAGAGTACCATCCCAAACCTATGATGAGCATAAAATGACATCACAAACCTACAATGGACCTAATACACAACTAATACTCTGCGATGAGCATTAAATAGAAGTTCACACCGTGATAAACGATGAATAAAGCCAAAACCGGCAATATATATTCACTTATGCTCCATACCTTAATGCAATTCACTTGATAGCTGATATGAAGATAAATATCCCCTTTCCTAATGAAGAACGGTCTCTTTTGGGATCTTCTTCTAATATCCTAAGAATCCCATGTATAAAAGGAGAGACAACCTTAGAACCCTAAGGCTAAGGTTTCTTAGAACATCTTTCTCTCCCCTTCTCCTCTCCTGATCGCCATTCTCTTTAAAGATTCTTCTCCACTGCCATTCTCTCCGAACCTTCAGAGACCAGACCAACCAACTGGAGTCCATGGTGATTACATTAAAATCTCCGGTTCTGTCTTCAATCTCCGAAAAAAAAAGCATCAAAATCATCATTCAGGCTTCGGTGGCTCAAGTTTGAATGAATTCTTGAATTGGGTTATTTTTCCTCCCTGATCTTGAGTGGACGAAAGAATCCATCTGGCACTGCATTAGCGCGAGGAGGGCACCGTTCGTTCCTTGTGAATTTTGTCCCAACCACTGATGTTTTTCAATGATCTCTCTCTCTCCTTGCGGCGAATCGCAAGGTTATCTCCCCACTTAAGGAATGACGACTCATAAACAAAGGCCCGATCTTCGCCCCAATATTTGCTACCGCATCAAGAGCGCGAAACCGATCCTTGTGACTGAAGCGCTCCATTCGCCAGCTTCGCTCCTTTCATGCTCTATTGATCTCAACATGCTCCAAAGACAACAAAGAACGGCTCATCCCCAAAAGGTAACGAAAACCAACAACAACCCAAAGATGGATTACAAGACGGAGTTCTTGCCGGAAACCCTCCTAAGAATGACGCATTGGGGAAGAGAAAGGCAGGAGTGCTCCCTCTCGAGGTTGGCGTGTGAGTCATGTGTCGTTGAAGAGACAGAAAATTCCACCCTATCAAGGTCATTGAATGATGCAAGATGCCTTGCAATGGCCTTTGGTTCGCACTTCGATCACAAGGAGGAATGGTGCATGGTGTCTCATCAATGGTTTTATCGGAGTAGCGACTTTTAAGCAATCAATGGTTCTTGAACCAGTGTATGCAATGCTAGAAAACCAAACATAGAGGGGAGTTACAAAAGGAAAAGGAAGCAGTGCAGCAGTCGAGAGTCTTGAACGCAAAACCCGATCAATAAACATCACTTTTTCCTTTGAATATTATTCCATTTTGGTTTTGGTTGATATCACAACAATGAGTTATCAATTAATGATGTCAATTGTTTTTGGTGTAGGACCTCAACATGTGTCAGCACCCGATTTTTGCTCGGTTCTTTCTCTAAGCCCAACTTACACTTAAACACCAATCAAACCATTCCGACCCTGTCGAAACCCAGAAAATCCAAAGAACCCTAATCACTAAAATCCATTATTGAACCCACCTAATACCCTTAGAGCCCAAAAATACCCCTTCTCTCCGAATTCCCCAAATGCCTTTGACCAAATTACCAAATTACCAAAATACCCTTCATGTCAAATACCCAAGACTACTCTCTTTTAAGTCATCGAAAAATGCCCCTCAATCCTTAAATTACCTGAAATATCCCTTTCTCTAAATTACCAAAATACCCTTGACCAAATTCCCAAAATACCCTTGACTAGATTACCAAAATGACCCTACACTCCAAACTACCAAAAATACCCTTACCAAATTTACCAATAATGCCCCTCATACCCTAGATTTCCAAAAATACCTCTCATTCCTTAAATACCCTTAACCAAATTAACAAAATTACCCTCCTTGTAAATAACCAAAATACCCCCTTTGATCAATTACCTTGACAAAATAACCCAAAATACCCCTTTGACCAAATTATCCAAAATCCCCCCTTGACCAAATTACCAAAATACCCCTTATTGCAAATTAGTAAAATACCTTTTTTAAATCCCTAAAATACCCCTCATTACCAAATCATTGAAATGCCCTTCATCAAAAATTACCTAAATGCTCCTTTAAGCCTACCCTTTTAGGCAACAAATTATCATTTTGCCCTCTGAACCAAAATTACCCAAATCACCCGAATTACCTAAATTCCCCTCAACACTTTTATTATCCTCCTCCAAGCCCTAACTTACCAAATCGCCCCCTCTCTTTGATAAAAGTTTATTAGCCTCCCTTTATTCCCCTTATAAGAAGAGGCTAGGTCGAATGAGAAGGGGGGACTCTCGTGGGGATTCCTTTTGGAAAGGTCACCGAACTCAGAGTAGAGAGATAGAGGTCTCTCGATTCAGAGAGAGAACAAAAAGAGAGGTGGGAGAAGAACAGGTGAGGGAGATCCAAAGTGAGGCGAAAAAATGAGAGAAGGTCGGTGAGAGAAGTCTTGAAAGGTGAGAGAGAATAGAGAGTGGGAGTTCTTGGTTCGATTTGAAGAAGAGAGAAAAGGGATTCTCTCAGGTGGGGGATTCGGTGAGGACGAACATAGAGAAAGCTAGAACGTTTTCAGAGAAGAGAGAAAGGGCTTCAAATGTAGAAGATTTGAGAGAGAGAGAGAGAGAGAGAGAGAGAAACTCTGATGGTGCGCAATCTGGCTGGTCTTAGCTGTCAACGACCTTGCCTCTGATTGGAGCAACAGGGAGCCTGAAATGAAGAAGTTGAGGAATCTCCGGGGAGGAACCCGGTGAGATTGCTCCAAAGCTCAAGTTAGTATTCTCTTGAAGGCAAGATAAAACCAGATGGCGCAAAGTTCACCTACCTTGTTCTTGGGGGGCAGGGAGCATTTTATAACCACCTCGCGCACTCACTCCTAAGCTTCTGTCAGGTGGGGTTTGATTATCTCTGCGCTCCTGCCAGTTTGGGTGTCATCACCTCTGCTAGGACAGAACTGCCACTAATCTCTTTGTCAGAGCCGTCTCTGCAACTGGAGATGGCGGTAGCAGGTGTCGGTGGCAAGTGGCCATTGGAGTGTGGCTGTCAAGCATCAGATCCCAAGTTAGTCAGTTGTGCCGCCCCTGGGTACGGACTTTCTCGATGTCAGGTGAGGTACGGTTGTTCAGTCTGGCATCTTGGAGGCGAAGTGCTGGAGTGGTGAGCGAGGTGAAGTCTTGAGTTCGGATAGGGGAGTGTCCCGAACTGTCATGGGGCGGGCCAGTTCGGATCGTTGCCTTGTGTGAGGATCGGGGCCTAAGGGAGAGTTCAAGCTCCTTGTGGGGAGTTCGGACAGCTGGTAGGGAGTTTGGACTACTGGTTCCTCCGGTGCTCACGCCTTGGGTGCACTGTTGTGCCGAGTTGTTGCCCTTGCCACGTGTTGAGTGATTACGAGGTCGGGCAAAATCTTCCTTCATCAATTGCCCCCCACTCCTCGTGCTAAGGGTCTTGCCCTAGCGCGGGGAGTTCGCGAGGTGGCAGGTGGATTTGTCCCGTACTTCGAATTTTGGTTGACTGATAACGCGAGGTGCGTTGTCAGGGTTCTTTGGGTTTCTCGAGCGCCCAAAAGATGGGAAACGCGTCGACCTGCCTACAAATGCTGACACACGTGACAGCGCGCACCTTATTTCAAAAATTCAAAAAGGGCGCCGCTGGGAGACGTGACAGCGCGCGCTTTATTTCAAAAAGCACATCGCTGGGGGACGTGTCAACAGGCGTCTTTTCAAATTTGAAAACGTGTCGCTGCCACCTTTAATGTGAGGAGACATGCGCTTTCAGTTTCGAGAGACGTGTGCCTAGTCATGTCTCAGTCTCAGGAGACGTGCGGTCGAATTGACTTTGATCTGAGCCCTTGATTCTTGGTTACTGTGGGTATAAATAGTGGGGGACCCCAGTCGCTTTGACACTTCTGCGCTTTGCTTCTTGAGCTCGCATCCAAGTTTCAGCTCGCGTCCAGGCTTTTAGTTCGCACTCAAGATTTTAGCTCGTGTTTCAAGTTTTCGAAGTCCGTTCAAGCCTTTTTCCGGGTGAATACTTTCTTGGAATCCTTCTCCTCCCGATGTCTAGCTTGGATAGCTCAGACAGTTCTTCAAGGGGGTCTAATGCAGGTTCTACGAACCGAGTTGCATCCCCCGACGGTCTTAGTGAACCTGAGGTAGAACTTGAGGAAGAGTTCGAGCCCGTAGGCCGAGTTGCCTTGGGCAGTTTGGCGTCCACCTCTCGTCGAGGTCGGATGTTAGACAAGTTTGGGCCCTCGACCATGACGCCCGAGGGGCTTCAATCCCTTATTACCTAGT
This sequence comes from Nelumbo lutea, assembly GCF_056320005.1. Lineage (NCBI taxonomy): Eukaryota > Viridiplantae > Streptophyta > Magnoliopsida > Proteales > Nelumbonaceae > Nelumbo > Nelumbo lutea. Next base: position 111,069,630 of record NC_142685.1, on the reverse strand, counting down.
TTAACCTGCCTGGGGAGTATGCCTACTTCATACCTTCGGGCAGTTTCCCTTGGGAGCACGGTCCTGATGAGATCGTGATATTCTGGGAGCAGCTCGCTGCGGGGTTGCGCCTACTTATCCACCCTCTCCTTGTCGAGGTCATGAACCACTTCGGCGTTACTGTCGGTCAGCTTCAACCGAACTCCATTCATAACTTGGTGGGGACAATCTCCCTATTTTGCGAACATGGCTTTCCTTTAGACTTGGAGATCTTCTCTTCCATTTTGATGCTTAAGAAGCAAGCGGGTTCCCTTCCCGGGCGTAGGCGGGCGTATTACCTGTCTCCTTGCCCAGGTTTTAAGCTTTTACATGAACTTCCCAACAAGGTCCTAACGTGGAAGCGAGACTACTTCGGGGTGCGAAGTGTATTGAGGTGGCCATTTCAGACCGGGTGGGGAATGGCCGCCCCTGACTCCGATGTTACGCTTGATAAAGAGGCGGTGAAGGGCCTCCAGCAATGGGCGCGGCTTGGGCTAAAATGCCAACAGTATCTGACGGAGGCCAATCTCATTGCGACCGGCCTGAGTTCGGGTAGGTTCCTTACTCGGAGGTTTTTTGTTTTTGTTGTTCTTTTGTTTTTTCTGATGGCGAACTCTTTTTGCAGGTGTGATGTATTCAGAAAGGACTCGTGGTGGGCACTTGTTTCAAGGCATGAAGAGGAGGAAGCGAGTCGCCAAACGAACTCGTGCTGAGCTGCCCTGGGATGCAAAGCCTGAGGTACCAGAATACCTGTCAGAGGATCCGCCCAGGGAGCCCGAGATGGCTCCTCCAATGCAAGAAGCGGTAGGGGCTCCTTATGTTGAGACTACTTACACGGGGACTCCCGCTTATTCTGGGTCTGCTTATACGCAAGCTGGGCCCTCAGGCTCGGGAGCCCAAAGGAAATTCAGGAGTGTGTTATCGCTGAACCACGCTCTTCATAAGAGTAGGGAGGCCATTTACCCCGAGGAGGTCGTGGCATGGACCGATCTCCCTTTGAACTAGGTGGCCTGTCGTGCTGTCACTCATGCCATGGTGGTAAGTCAGATTTTTTGTCGAGCTCTTTTGCTTTTATCCCTCATGCTGCCATTCTTCTGATCACTTGTTCTTTCCTTTTGGTAGGTGAACTCTTCTATCCATGCCTTGGTGGCCTAGGTGGAAAGGCGCTTGAGGTAGGTGCGAGCTGCCGAAGAGGCTCTCCGTGTTGCCGAGATGACATCCCGACCTGCTGAGGCGGCTGCTCGCGTTGCATAGACCAGGCAGGCGAGGTCTCAGAGAGATGCCGAGGCCATGGGAGTAGTGGTGAAGCACATGGCGGACCTGAGGCTGGATCTGCAGCATTAGGTTGAGTACCTTCAGGAGGGTATTAGGGAGAGGACACATATCTTTTCTCAAGGCACCGAAGATGCCAAGAAGAAGGTCGTCGATGAGTACATCGCCTCGCCGCTTTTTGATGACCTGATGGTGGACTCGTACAGAAGGGGTTTTAAACTGAGCCGGTGGATGATCCGGAACACGTACCCCGAGCTCGATATCAGTGCCATATCCATTTCGCGCATAACTCAGGAGATGGCCAACGCTGCTGATGGTGAGCTAGATTCCGAGGGTGAGGCAGGACCTTTGGGTATCATTGAAGTGCCTTCTGAAAATGAAGAAGTAGCTCTGGGCCTGTGAAATGTAATTCTTTTTTTTTTTCAAAATGTACACTCTCTTATTTTGAAATGGAATGACTTTTCTTTTGGTTAAGTGTTGGTTGTTCTTTCTCCCAAACTGACCGTATTTGCCAAACTGACCATATGCCCGATCTGTTTCTTACCCGAGTTACTGCACTCGCACGGCCTGTTTTGGTGTTAATACTTAGTCTTTGAGATGCCGATGTCCCTGTTAATACTTAGTCTCTGGTAGCGATTTTGTCCACTTCGCTTGGCGGTCTATAGGTAGTATCGCCTTAAGTTGATGATGTTCCATGCTCGGGGTACTTGTTTGTCCTCTAAGGTTTCGAGCTCGTATGCCTCCCTGAGCGCTCTCTTTACTCTGTAAGGCCCTTCCCAATTTGGTCCAAGTTTGCCCACGCTAGGTTCGGGTACCATGATCTTACGGAGAATCAGGTCGCCGATGTGGAAGCTCCGCTTCTTTACATTGGCATTGTAGTACCGAGCTACTTTTTACTGGTAGGCCGCTGTCCGGATGTGCACGAGGTCTCTTACCTCATCCAGCAGGTCGAGGTTGGTATGTAACTCGTATCCGTTTGTCTGATCGTCATATGCTTCTAGTCGCAGTGTAGGTATTTTGATTTCCGCTGGGATTACCGCTTCAGTGCCGTAGGTGAGGTTAAAGGGGGTTTCTCCCATGGCTATTTTATTCGTAGTTCGGTGAGCCCATAGAACACTTGGTAGCTCGTTCGCCCACAACCCTTTAGCTCGGTCTAATCGTGCTTTCAATCCATGGAGGATGGCTCTGTTCATTACTTTTGTCTGACCGTTTGCCTATGAGTGTGCGATCGATGTGAAGTTCTAACAAATTCCCATATTTTGGCACCATTCTTGAAACTTGATATCCTCGAACTGTTTGCCATTGTCGGAGATTAGTACCCGAGGTAGCCCGAAGCGACATACTATGTTCTTCCAAAAGAAGTTATATATGTTTCGGGCTGTAACTGTTGCCAGAGGTTCAACTTCTATTCACTTTGTGAAGTAATCTACTGCCACCAATAGAAACTTTCTCCCACCTATTGCTGGCAGGAATGGCCCTAGGAGGTCAATGCCCCATTGCGCAAAGGCCATGGACTGGTGAGGTACTTGAGGTCGACAGCAGGTTGATGGTGAATATTGGCATGCTTTTGACACTTGTCGCATTTTCTGACGAGCTCGACAGCTTCTGCCTTCATCATTGACCAGTAGTATCCTTATCGAAGTGAATTTTGGGTGAGGGCTCTGCCCCCCAGGTGTCCGCCACACAGACCTTCATGAGTGTCGCAGAGTACGAGCTTGGCTTCGACAGGTCGCAAGCAACGCAGGTAGGGGAGTGTGTAGGACCGTCGGTACAACCGTTCATCTATTATGACGTATTTGGCCGCCTGGCGCTGCATTTTCTTGGCTGCACTGCGGTCCGTAGGAAGGGTTCCATCTAGCAAGAAGTTCGCGAGTGGGTCGATCCAGCTCGACTCTGCTTCAAGGACGGAAGCGACCTCCTCTGCCCCACCGAGAATCCTAGGTCGAGGTAAGTCCTTTATGTACACAGTTCTCATGGTGTTGTGACTCGTACTGGCTAATCGAGACATGGCATCGGCCTCAGTGTTCTCTGACCTCGGGATTTGCCTGATGAAGTGTGATTGGAAGTTGAGTAGAGCCTCCTTTACTTTTGCCAAGTATGCGATCATAGAGAGTTCGCATGCTTTGTATTCACCCGTAACCAGTTCGGTTCGTAGAGGCTCCTTGACGGAAGCATCAATCTGTAGCGTTCAAGCCGGATCTGTAGCCGAGGTTGGTATTAAGACTGTTTTCTCTGTGGGCGAAGCTCATTCCTCGTCCTGCTTCGTAGGCCGCTCCAACTCGAGGTCATCGACTGCCTTGGTTTTTCCCTTCAAGGCGGCAACATAACACTTGCGGGACTCAAGCTGGTTGCCCCGCGCTACCCCTACACCGAAGTCTGTGGGGAACTTCATTGCCAGATAGTAGGTGGAGACCACTGCCCACAAAATATGCGTAATTGGCCGCTCTATTATGGCATTGTATGGGGAGGGGGTCACGACCACCAGGAAATCATGGTTGAGTCTGATCGCACAAGGCCATGTGTCGACTTCCACAGGTACTGTTATTTTCCCGAGGGGCCTGACTTCCCCTCCGCTGAAGCCCACCAAAGGAGTATTTGCGGGCTTCAGCTCGCTTCTCTACAATTGTAGCTGGTCAAATGCTGACTTGAAGAGGAAGTCCACCGAACTACCTGAATCCACAAGTACGCGCCTGACTTCGAAGTCACTAATCCTTAGTTTTATGACAAGCGCATCATCGTGGGGGTAGTGGACACCTCGTGCATCGTCTTCCGTGAAGAAGATTGGTTCTTCTGTCTTCGTCCTCTTTGGAGGGTTCTGTTCTTCTCAGGCTGCCTCGCGAACTAACGTCCGGGCTGCTGCCGAAGTACACCCTGCTACCACTGAACCTCCCACTATCACATGGATGGTTCCCCGAATTGGCCTCTCTTCCGGGTTGCAACGCTTCGGTTGGTCTGCTGCTGGATTCGGGGACATCCTTTCCGTGCTCCCCTTGCCAACCTGCCTTATTATTATTATTATTATGCTATACAAAATTTCTCAAGTATCCGCGACGGATGAGTCCCTCTATCTCATCTCAAAGATTATTACACTATTTGGTACTATAACTGTGATCTTTATGAAAACTACATTACAGATTTTTATTTCTCTCATTTGGATTCCTCTTTAGGCGAGGTGGCCACTTTACGTATGGGGCGTCTTTGATCATCATCAAGATCTCGGTCCACCTTGTGTTTAACGGCGTGTAATCCATCTGAACAGCTAAGGGAGCTCGGGACGACTGGCTTGGCTTTGCCTCCCGGGCCAGGTTTCTTCTGTCACCTGGGTTGGAGGACTCACCTTCTCTTTTCCTTTTCTCGACCCCGCTTTCGGTCCTTTGGTTGATCTCTTCCTCTGTTCTCATGAACTTGTCCGCGAGCTTGAGGAATTCGGCCACGGTCGCGGGCTAGCTGGCTACCATGTGCCATTTGAACTCCTTGTGCGTTACTCCTCTCTTGGCTGCTGCGAGCTGTACCACGGGGTTTAATCACGGTATCTGCAAGCACGCTTCATTGAATCGCTTGGTGTAGCCCCGGATGGATTCTCCTTCTCTCTAGACTACTCCAAAGATGCTTTACTCGGTTCTGGGGCACTACTTGCTGGTGACGAAGTGTGCGGTGAAGACCTGCACAAACTAGGTCTAGCTTCTTATTGACCCGAGGGCTAGGTTCCTGTACCAAGTGCGGGCCACCCCCCTGAAGGTGGTGGTGAAGGCCACGCACATGCATGATTCTCTGGCCCTAGCGAGGTGCATTTGTGACTGGAAAGCATCGACATGTTCGTTGGGGTCAAAGGACCCATCATACTTGTCCAAAGGTGGGAGCTTGAAGTCTCTAGGCATGGGGACTACCAGGAGTTCTGATGCGGGGGGGAAGGAAGTGAGAGAATTGGGGCAGCTTTTACCTCGTCCGAGCTCGTCTCTTCCTTACCTTTAAGCTCGGGCAAGACACGGGTGGCAGTTCGGCGACTTCGCCGGCGCCTTCGTTGTTGAGCGGGCCTGGTACTGGCACTGCTGGCCTCTGTGTTGCCAAGCTCGATGGGCCCATAATGTTGGTAGTATGCTGCTAGGGCGTTGAATCAGTTCTCTATGAGCGGGAACTCACGCTTGGAGCATCGAGGTGCTGACTTTGTGGGCGAGGTTCTCGACCCGCCTGTGAGCTGCGAGGCGGGGGTGATTTTCCTTTCCCTTCGGCCTAGGGATGTAGCCTGGTTGTTAGGGGGGTTCTGGAGTTGGGAGGCTTCTCCTTGGTGAGGGCGTCCACCCTGAGGGGAGGCCTTAACCGGCTTCGAAGTAGGGTGCCGAGGTGGAAGCAGTGACTGGTTCAGGGGTAGTTAGGGGAACTACTGCTGATAGTGATGTTGAGAGAGGTGGTGTAGTACTTGGTGCTGTTGGAGTTGATGTTGCTGGAATTGTTGCATTTGGGCTTGCATTGACCGCATGCATTGCTTCAGGTCGTCAAACTGGTTATGGCGGGTCATCAGGGGGACAACAGTTGGTTCAGCAAAAGTTGTTTTGATAGGAAGTGGAAGAGGGACGTTCATGGCAGGAAGGTTTACGGGCGCCACTGTTTGTGGCAGATTCAAGATGGGGATCCCATCCACCGGAAGGGGGATGGTGAACTATTCGATGCACACCACGGGGACTTGGAGTTGTTCCCCGGTGGTGTTCGTCTCTGTGCCACATCCGGCATTGCTGGAAGAAGCCATGAGTGTTGGAGTTTTTGGAAGAAGAGGAGGTTCTGAGAGTTTTAGAGGGAGGCTTTTAGAAGTGTTCCCATAGACGGCACCAATTGATGGTGCGCAATCCGGCTGATCTTAGCTGTCAACGACCTTGCCTCCGACTGGAGCAACAGGGAGCCTGAAACGGAGAAGATGAGAAATCTCCGGGGAAGAACCCGGTGAGATTGCTCCGAAGCTCAAGTTAGTATTCTCTTGAAGGCAAGATAAAACCAGATGGCGCAAAGTTCACCTACCTTGTTTTTCGGGGGCAGGGAGCCTTTTATAACCACCTCGCGCACTCACTCCTAAGCTTCTGTCAGGTCAGGTATGATTATCTTTGTGCTCCTGCCAGTTCGGGTGACATCACCTATGTTGGGACAGAACCGCCACTGCTCTCTTTGTCGGAGCCGTCTCTGCAACTGGAGATAGCAGTAGCAGGTGGCAATGGCAAGTGGCCGTTGGAGTGCGGTTGTCAAGCGTCAGATCCCAAGTCAGTCAGGTGCGCTGCCCTGGGTACGGATTTCCTCGGTGTTAGGCGAGGTACGGTTGTTCAGTTTGGCATCCTGGAGGCGAAGTGTTGGAGTGGTGAGCGAGGTGAAGTCTTGAGTTCGGATAGGGGAGTGTCCTGAACTGTCATGGGGAGGGCCAGTTTGGGTCGTTGCCATGTGTGAGGCTCGGGGCCTAAGGGAGAGTTCAGGCTCCTTGTAGGGAGTTCGAGCTCCTAGTAGGGAGTTCGGACTGCTAGTAGGGAGTCCGAATTGCTGGTTCCTCTGATGCTCGCACCTTGGGCGTGCTGTTGTGCCGAGTTGTTGCCTTTGCCATGTGTTGAGTGATTACGAGGTTGGGCCAAATCTTCCTTCATCAAGCTCCTTTGAGAGTAAAAATAAAATAAAATAAAATAAAATAAAGAGAGAGATAAAAGAGCGAAGAGAGAAGGAGAGAGGGGAGAGACGATTTGTTCCCTTCCATCGGTCATCTCTACCATCATTGTAGTCCTCTTCGGGCTCCAATGCCACTACTAGCATCCCTAGCTCGCCCTTCTGTCATCCCGAGCTAGGGTTTCAACAGCACCAAAAGCCCAACTATACGCTAATCCTTTGTACATGAGTTCGGCAGCATCGTCAGTCTAAAGGTTATAGGAGGTAAGATCCACTATCTCATCCTCTATCCCCCTACTTGAAGTTGGTTTAGCAGTTTAGTTGTAGTTTTGTCTTTCATTTATTCACCTATTTATTATTTATTATTTACTTATTTATTTTTTCTTATTTTCTTGCTTTTGGTGGTCATTTCTTGTTGGTTTAGCATATTCTGCATTTGGGGTGTTCTCAAGTATTCGAAGGGCTAGGCCGTTTCTTCACTCTTTAGACCAACTAACTGAATCCAAAGGTGGGGGCTTTGATAGAAAAGGGGTAAGGGATTCCTCACCCTTTTGCTCAGGCCCTTGCATCCAAAAGGGGATTGGTTTAGAAGAGAAGAAAGAAACATCTATGCCCCTTTGAGCTGCTAGAGGAGTCTAGGCTCTTGAATCCAAAATAACAAAGGGATACGGTATTCGCACAATCGCACTGACTAGAGAGAGGGGTGCCTAACCCCTTCCCTCTCTCTCTCTCTCTTTCAACTTACCCAGGTTTGTCTGCCTTGTCCAAGTCGAATGGTATGGAGTCACCATTAAATTCAAATTTATTTTTAAATATAAATCCGGGAGGCCCATCACTACCCGTTATGCATTCTGATGGGTGGCGACTCCATATATTTGTCCATGAAGTGAATTGCTGGGTATTTTCTCGACGTTCACAACATGCACTACAGCATTTGTCATTTCCTCGAATCTATAGACTTTGCAATCAGATTCCTCATTTTTGTTCGCTTAATCCCATCAGCTAGGACCTCGACATGTGCTTTAGCATCTGTCATCTACTCAGATCTACAGATTCTCTGATTGGATTCCTCTATCTCGTTGGCTGGGTATTTTGTAATTAGTTCTTGTCCCATCTTTAAATCTGTTCATTGATAATTGGAACAAATGCTTGATTTTGTTTTTTGATGGATGACCGATGCTTAATTATTATTAGCTAATCTAATTACAAAGGCAATTTGTAGCCAACTTGATCACATATAGGCTAGTAGTAGAAACTTTCATTTTCATTACCTTTACCTAAATCTTAAATAGTTCCACACTTAGAACCCAATCATTATATATACCTGCCAACTAACATGGCAACAATGTTAAAGTCGTATTGATCTAAATTGTGGGTTTGATACGGGTACCTAAAATCACCCTTCTTAACGAATGCTTTTGTGAGATCTATGGTTGAATTTGAGTATGATTTCTTTTGTTTATCTCCATGTATCTCTTATTTGGTAATTAGACTACTTGGTGTTGTGTTTTCTTCGGGCAGGATAGTCGTAGAGATTAAGATATTTCTCTTAGAGCTTCTTTATAGGAATTATGATGGTTCCCTTGGTTAGGTCCTTTTTGTTAGAGCGGCTCAATTTGGATGATTGATTTTCTTTTCATCCTCTTTAACTCCCATTGCTTTCTTTAGATGCTTACTAGTTTGATTTTCTCAATAGCGATGAGCTTATCTAAACAAGCTGATTCAAACGAGTCCCTCATCCTTCGCCTTGTTTTGCCCCTTCATTAATTTACCTTACTTTATAGAGCTACTCAGACATGCGTCTTTGTGAGTAGTTCAAGACAACTACATGTTTGGAGATCATCTTACAACTTTGCCTTGATTGAGATAATTTTCATTTCTATTCAACTCAAACCCTTATTTTATATTTGAGTACTTAAACCAAATATGCCACATTTGATTTTGGCCAAAAGGTATATCCTATAATTGATTAAACCAATTTTCATTCTCATTGTCAACTTTAATCTGCACAACCCCTGGTCTTGGAAATGTTGCAACCTAAAGGTTTAGTCAAAACAATATGGATTACCCATGACCTCTAGTAATTTCATTAGGTAATAGAAAATAAACCTTCATGTTCTGAGAAGTCATGTGTTTATCAAGAGGGTGGAGCTTGGTAGCTTGCATTAAACGATGATATAGAAGTTGAATGGAAAAGGAGGTATTCTTATCTTATTTCTTTATTTCGATGCCAATTGGCTTGTATATCTACTTGGTGCTGCATTGTTTTGATTGACAATTGTCTACTTCATTAATATATGTGAAAAACTATGTATACAAAAGTACTGCTACAATCCCATTCTCACCATTCACAATCCAATGCGCAAGTAGCACAAACTATTAAAGACCCATACTCAACCTTTATATACCATCCGCAACTATCATAAACTGATATTCAAACTTGTGCAGGCCTATATATATTCAAGCATTACAAATACATGAAATTTGAGTCGACATGCTGCAGGTATCCAAATGAAATAGAGATTCTTCTACTAAGCAATACTATCAGATTACTTGAAAATGATGAGTGCCTATGTTGGTAGTTCACACTTTACATAAACCATTAAAATATGTGTTTTTAGGTGTGAATGCATGTACTTCTAGATTAAGCTCTATTGATGTAATCTTGATTTTTTGGTCATAAGAATCTTTGAACGCCATACCACCACTCCTTTGACAACTCTGTTATTTCTTTGTTTCTTTTAAAACTATACATTTCTTTGAAAACTCAACTGAGACAATCTAAGAGCGAGAGAGAGAGAGAGGGAGAGAGAGAGTTTTGAAGTCATAAATATGCTCCACACAACACTGCATAGGGAGCTATTATCCAATTGTTATAAAAGGATTTCACTGAAAAGCTTACTAGAATTCTCCCAGGTCCACACTCTTCCATCTTTGAAAGGCCCACTCACAACCCTAAGATTTATTTTTGAACACGGAATGGTAGGTTTGAATCATATTCTACAATTTAGTGTTCAAAAGAGAAAAATCTAAACCCATGATTCAAGGTATATAAAAAATCGAAATTCATTGTAAATAAAAATTTCAAGTCTGAGTAAGTAAACAAAATAGAGAGATAACTTGGAATTCACTTCTGAAACTAGATTTTGAAGTCCAAAATCACACTTTAAATTGAGGTTTCACATCTGATATGTCCATTACTACTTGAATGGGTTATTTTGATTGGATTTCTCTTTCCTTCTTGGTGGATTTGACTTACAAAGTTCATTTTGCGACTTTTCCTTATAAGTCTTGTAAGTGTAGGACACATGATTCTTTATGACAGAAATTGCTAGAGAAAATTATAGGAGGCAATTAGGCTTATATTTGTTGTGGTTTGTCAAATTAAAACTTTACATATAAGGATGTTACATCACTCATTTCATATACTACTAAACTCTTATATCAGTCAACTGTCCAGGTCAACCATACTACTTAAAAGGATAGGTTTTGAGAGGGGTAACTATTCTAGGAATATAAAAAACAAAATAAGCCCTATGAATAGTAACACATATTCTCCATAAGATATAGTTTAAAGAGCCTAATAATGCTTGGCCTGTAAATTTTATCCTTTACCCCAACAAGTTTGCAATTTTAGAAATCACCTAGTTGAGATTTGATGCACATTTGAAATAGAATAATATTTTATTGAATATCACTCTTCCTTTTTTTTTTCTTCTTCCAGCTTTAACTTTAAGATCACTTGACCTTGTCTTATCTTAATTAGAAATCATACCGCATTGGGGTATGAGTAACTTAGCTATAAGACTTCTTCCCCCATAGCTAAAGCATTTTTTTAGTCTTGGATTAACGTGTTTAAGTCTTAGACTAATGTGTGTTTAATCACCAAAGCGAATCAGCTTACAAGTACGACTTAACCAGCCCTATTTTTCATTTGCAAGGTCTAGTAGGATTTCACGTGAGTGTTTAGGGAGCTGATATTCATATATGAATCCACTTGGTGGCAATAAACAATAGTTAGAAAACCTTCTCATTTAGTTCATCTTGGATGATAGGTATTAGGTGTTAGTCTTTTGAACCTTAGTGGGCTATCCACCTCCACCCCTTCTTTTACAATATCCTATAGATCAAGTGACCAACTTACATGTCTGTAAAAGCTGGTGAAATGATGATAATAGAAAAGGTGCCCCACTAGTAGAATTCAGATGCTTGTAGTTGTCAAACAAAATAAATCGGATCAAAAAATGTTTTGAGCATGATAAAGGGAACTCAGGGGATAACATGTTGAGGTTATCAGTTAGCAAAATCTATGAGGTACCGTGTGAGAGCTATCATAACATAAATAATAACAATAATAAATAAAATTCTGGTACTCATATTCCAGATTATGTTACTTCTATACTAACTAACCCCACTTTTTGGTGCATTTCAACTTATAGTCATTCAAATCCGAAACTCTAGATGTGCAAGTTCGGTTCTTTGCAAGGAGGATTGTTTTTGCAAAATCAAAAATAATTTGGAAACAAGATTAGGCATTTTAGAAAAGAATTATTTATTTTCAAAATCATTTTCAAAATACACCATTATGGCATGATATTTCTAGCCAAACTGTTATTTTCAAAACATACTTTTAGCATTGCCTCATAAAACATATCATCTCTTGATTGCAGAATCATGTTTCATCATCGTTTCTCAAAAACATGTTTTCAAAACAATAGAGTCCTCATTACTTTATGAAGAACGAATTATTCCAAATTAATGAATTTTAGAGTGGGTTTTAAGCAAAAGTTTACCCATTCATAACATATCCTACACCTTGCTAACATGTTTCTTGCAACATTGATCATATAGAATTCTTATGCAACAAGCACTGATCTCCAACACAACTTATTGATTATAGTCCTATCTACCAGACATGGGCATCGCCTCCGGAATGACACCCTAGGAAGGCCCTAAGAACCCCACGTGTTTGTTGCAATTCCTTGGCAATCCCAGGAAGGCCCTAGCAACCCCAAGCACACATATCAATTCCCTGGAAACCCCAGGAGCGGTCTTACATACCCTGGCAACCCTAAGAAGGCCTTGACAACCCCATGAGTGATCTTACATACCTTGGCAACCCCAAGAAGGCCTTGACAACCCCAGGAGCGATCTTACATACCCTAGAAACCCTAGGAAGGCTCTAGTAACCCTAGGAGTGATCTTACATACCTTGGCAACCCTAGGAGCGATCTCACATACCTTAGAAACCCTAGAGCGATCTCACATACCCTAGCAACCCTAGGAGAGATTACATACCCTAGCAATCCTAGGAGTAGTCTTACATACCCTAGCAATCCTAGGAGGGCGGTAGAAACCCCGGGAGCAATCTTACATACCTTGGCCACCCCAGAAGAGATCTCACATACCCTGGAAACTCCAAGAAGGCCTTGGAAACCCTAGGAGTGATATCACATTCCTTGGCAACCCCAGGCACACATCTCTGTTCCTTGGTAACCCTAGGAAGGTTCTACCAACCTCAGGCGTGCATCATCATTCCCCGGTAGCTCCATGCATTGCACATTACTTATGAAGCTCTGGCACTAGCAATCTACCTTATTGCAAATAGACACAAATATAGCAGACTACAAAACTTACCACAATCAAATAGTTACACAAGAACTCAACATTAGTGAGCTCTAATATCGTCCATCTCACGCCAAAACTAGTAGATAAAGTGCTCTTTCAGTTAATCGTTAATCTTTCAGCACATTGACCAAACTACATATCCCACGCTCAATACAAATAAAACTACATACATGTATCATGGTTTGCGATATTACCGTTACAAGAATATCAATATGCTATAAGAAATATATCATAACAAATTTCTCAAATCACATCACAAGAATAATATTATATTGCAAAATTTTGCACTCTAAATGGGGTGCTTCCTTATCACCTTTATGCCATATTAATTTCCCCTCACCTCATACTTCATTCACAAAAATGCAAGAGCCCTAACACTTTAAACTATCTTTGGACCTTTTCTATTTTCAAAAACCCACCAACGACTCTACCAACAATACATCAATTAGTTGTGCAACATAACAACGATGTTCAATCATCTAGGTGCTTAAATTTCTTCAGGCACATATCTATACCACTCAACAAAACATTATCAACACAACCCAGAAGAATTTAATTAGGGGGTTGTAAACCTGACCCAACCTCTCTCCTTTCTCAAATGTTTCTCAACAGAATGCCTTCCATCAAGAAATAGGTGGTTAAAATTTCAACCTCACCTCTTACCTGTCTCGAATGTTTCTCAACAGAATGCCTTCCATTAAGAAATAGAGGGGGCTGAAATTTCGATCTAATCTCTCTCATGCTTCTTGATATAAGACAAAATGTCTTATATCAAGAAGCAAGGGACTAAGAACTAAGAGTAGAAATTTGAAGATCACTAGATCCATTCACTAAGCACCAAGAGCAAGAATTTATAGAAAATCCATTCATTAAGCACTAAAAGTAGAAAATTGCAAAATCACCAGATCCATCAATCACAGCTCAGAGGACACATAGAAAAAAAAGATAACTATTGCTTATTGACAATAATACTCTTATTAATAAGTAGGGGGGTTAATTGTAAGCACATACAACTCACCTTCATGGAATTTATGATTGAAGCCACGAAGCAAGATGACAGACATTGCCCAGAATAATGGAATGGCCAACAAACCTTTGTAGTAGCATGATAACACTCCACAAAAGTAACACAAGGCTTGCGAACTTGAGATGAGCATAAAACAACATCCAGGATCTACGATAAGCACAAAATGCTATCTGGGAACTGTGATGAGCACAGAGTACTATCCCAAACCTATGATGAACATAAAATGACATTGCAAACCTACCGCAGACCTAATACGCTACTAGTACCCTGTGATGAGCATAAAATAGTAGTTCACGTTGTGATAAACAACAAATAAAGCCAAAGCTGACAATATATATTCACACGTGACTCGTACTCCGTATGGCTATGGCTTGCTGCAACAAAGCATCCCAAAGATGACTTACGGAGACATTCAGACACATTAGTCGATCGAAAGTCCCAACATGTGGTCACAAGAGAACCCACGAAGGGGTGTAGCCAACATGTGTTATGCAAGAATCCTTAAGGAAACAAAACTCTACTCCTAGAAAGTCTCGTCAGGCACACAATGAAACCTTAATGGAATTCGCTTGATAGCTGACATGAAGATAAAAATCTCTTTTCCTAATAAAAAATGGTATTCTTTAGGATCTTCTCCTAATAGCCTCAGGATCCCAGTTATAAAAGGAGAGACAACCCTAGAACTCTAATGCTAGGGTTTCTTAGAACATCTTTCTCTCTCCTTCTCCTCTCTTGACCATTGTCCTCTTTAAAGATTCTTCTCCATCTTCTCTTCACTGCCATTCTCTCTAGACCTTTGGAGGTCAGACCAACCGACTAAAGTCCAGGATAATTACAACATTCATCATATACATCAACTATTCTTTTGTGTAAATTAAGTATGGTGAAGAAGAAAATTGTTACATCATTTGCACCATCTAGTCCAAAAGACCACACACATCTCTATGGGTCGCACATCAGGGTATCAGATTTAAAGAATTTGCATTGCATTGGGTGACCCATCTCACCCAAATTGTATTCCTACTCATTGTCATTGTTAGGGGTGCAACTTGGGCTGGCTTGGCTAGGTTTAAGGTTAACCAAGGCCCAACCCAAAGAATAATTGGGCCTAAGGCCTAAGCTGAAGTCAAGTCCAAACTGAAATTTGGTTGGTCAATCAACCCACAATAAAATTTAATTTAAATGTATGTATGCATATATGTATGGTTTATCAGAAAAATAATACATATATGTATTTGTATATACATATATTTACATACATAGGTGGTTTGGTCTCAAGTTAGGATAGGGTAGGCTCGAGCTATCTAGGCCCAATTTCAACCCAAAAAGTAAAGAAAGCCTAAATTTTTAGATGTAAACCCAATTTGAGACCTAAAATCCAAACCCAACCCGTGAAAAATTGCAAACTGGATGATGCGGGCTTTGGTTGTTTGCACCCCTACTCATTGTAGACCCTCCGGGCCTCGGTTGTAAAACAAATAAAGGTCGACACCTCTTTTGAGACGATAAAAGTTGTAGGCCTCAATGCCCAATGCCAGCCACGAGGCTCTGCATCCGCTTTAGCCAAGCATGATCCAACCACCCAAAACAGGAGTAAAAATCATTCATTACTGAATCTCAACCACTGCACTCGAGTAGTTTTGCTTGTGCTTTTAGCCAAGAGATTGAGAAGGATTAAAATATCATAGGATATTCCTGACATGGGGGCATTGTACTTAGGGCTCTCAACGGGTCGGGTTTGAGTTGTGACAAGTGGTCCCAGTTCTGAACCGGAAATCCAATTATATTTATTTATTTTAAATAATGATTTAAATTTTAAATTTTGATAATATACCCTAAATAAAATGATAGAAAATACTAATTTATTAACATGTTAATAAATTAAACATTTTTAAATAATATCATCCATTAAAATTACCATTTCAAATACAAAATATGATAAAAATTATAAGAAAACTAAGAAAATACTTATATTTAATAAAATAATTTGTTTCAAGCCTGAATCGATTTCAGAAAGGCAACAAGAACTAAAATAGAGATCCAGTTATTAATCGAGACAAAATTATAGAACTAAAATCGTTGTAATATATTCGGTCAGTTCGGTTCCGTCAGATAGCTAAACCTATTGACAACCCTAATTTTATCAATTTCCACAAGTCACAGGCCAACCCATGAAAAGGCTTTGAGGGTTTTGAATATTTGGGATTAGAGGTGCAACTTGGATGGAATAGGATTGGGGTTCTGTTAAAATTTTAATTGGAGCTGACCCGAAATCCCAAACAGTCTAAAATGTTAACTCAGGCCAACCCATGAAAACTGACCACGGAGGAGCTAGGATCCAGGTTTTATATAGGCGGGTCCACTTAGCTAGCCATAAATTGATGTCTATTAAAGCCTAAATAATCATAACGGATTAAAGTGGCTGAATTAAATGGATTTTTGTTTTTTGTCTTTTTGTGAATTGGGTTAATTAATTTATCCTTAAATATTTTATTATATAACTATTTTTTGTTCCTTAAAAATAGAATCTTACAAATCAACGGTTAAATATTCAATAATCCTTGCTTCTATGATATCTATTAGTGGGCTTAGGCTTAGGGCAATTTGCAGTGATAATGATGGTGTTGTTAGTGCTATAAACTGGTCCAATGGCTTATAACTTGTAAACTATATAAAGTTGAGTGCAGGGACGGCAATGGGTCGGGTATGATACAGGTTTGCCTCAACCCAATCCGACCCAATTAAACAAAAAAGGGGTTAGTGTCGTCAATGAATCAGGTCTATAAGAGCCAATTGACTGAGCTAATTATTTCAGTCTTGGTTTGTGGTTTTGTCCCGATTAATAATTGGGTCAAGATTGGTTATTGCTAAGTAGACTAATTCATGGTTGGGCTGGATTTTGCCTTTTTATCAACAGGGAATATGCAAGCCCGAACCTGAGCCTTAGCCCGAGCTCAGCCTAACCATTGGACCTAGATCTTGAGCCCAAGTCCGACCCTTATATAAAGTCCAAAACTTGAGATTGAGCTCGAATTCTAATTTATACACAAAATGTCTTATTTTCACTATACTTTTATAAACTAATATTATATTAATTTAGTAATAATTTAATAAATTAATAAACTAATTTGTATTTCGTAATAGTAAATTAATATTTATTAATAATTTAAGAAATAAATATATACTATATATATTTATTACATAAAAATAAATGCTTTTTTATTATATGTAATAGTATCAGGCTTGGGCCTAGGTTGGGCTTATTTGAGAAAACCCGAGCCTGACCCGAAAAATGATTGGGCCAAGTATTTAAAGCATAAACCTGAGCCCGCAGGTCTGAAGTTTTGTCCAAGCTTGAAAAATAATGGGCCAGGCCATTAGGCAACCTGTCCCATGAATAGATCTATTGCTAAGTGTGTCATCGAGATGAATCGAGTTGAGTTTTGGGTGGTTTGAGCTCAAGTTTGACTTAGAAATTCAAAGCTTGAAACTCGATTCAAATTTAAGCGAGTTTTGAGTTTCATATTTCAATTCGATTTGAGTCAATATCTGTAAGCTACATGAGCTCGATTAGGCTAAGGCCAATGATAAATACTTTTTTTATTAAAAATTATAAATAAAATAATATTTAATATATTATAAATTTAAATATATTAAAAAAAACAATTATATATTAAAAGTATAAATACAAATATATTACAAAACTTGATTATAAATTTATTTATTTATATTATAAATAAATAAATATCAATAATATTATAAATTTAAAATAATAATTTATTAGAAACTTGATTAGGCTCATGAGCTACTTGAGCCATGTATTACGAAGCTCAAACTGACTAACTACTCGACTTGAGTCTAGTTTGACTTGACTCAATAATCTTCGAGCCAAGTTTAAGCATTTAGCGAGCTCAGCCCGAGTAGCTCGCGAGTTGGCTCAGGTCACTTACACCCCTTGTTCTTGCTATTTTGAACCAATTAAGACCCAAACCGATTATATAATTAATAACACATAAAAAAAGGTTTGCCTTTTTTTATAATTTTTATTATATCTAAATGGGTAAATTTCATAGAAAATAATAAACTAATTTTGGTTAAAATCACATTTTATCAATACAGAAATACTTCCCTATTTTTACTGTCATGTTTTTATTAAGATTATATTAGCAAAAACGAAGTTCCAAGCTATTATTATCTATAGGTAATTAGATTATAATCGGGCCTGACCCGATTATTCTGACTAATAATTGGGTTTATCTTTTAGAATTGGTTCAGGACCTGTTCATCCTACCCTGAACCAGTCCTAACCAAATGACGGCCCTTTAGGGCCACTGATCCCAACATGCTAAGCTTGTTGTAATGCCAACAGATCAGATTTATTAAGGCTTCAATTCAATCTAAACCTGATCTGATACTGAGTCTGAGTCTGGATTACCTTTCAACAAAATTCATTCCAACAACCTATCAACATGATCTTACACTGCACATCTCATACATGTCGGGTCCTATTTTTATGGTGTGTTCCGATTTCATGGTGAAGATTAAATTGGTAGGGGTTGGAACTTGGAACGTGCTTTGTTGGCATAAGATCCCAACTCTTTGATACTAACCAATAATCATTAAAATTGCACAATATATCAGTCCTATTGGCTGATCGTATTGCATCGATAAATCATTGATGCGTTAAATATGAGTTTATTGGGGTTTTTGACCCATTTAAGGGGTTAGGCACTAGGCAGGCCAGCATTTTCAGTTGTCGATTAGATCGATTGAGTAATTGGAATCATCATTTTGGTCAGGATCTTAAGGTTATAATTTTATGCTTAGATGTCTGATTGAGATGATTTTTTTTTTGAGTAATTTTTTGAAATATATGCATTTCAAGGAGTAGAAAGACGCCTTGCCGATTGCCATGCACACACGTGTTTATATGGCATAAACTGACCCATTCAACCTAGAAGATTGAACCAGTGACTTGCACCCGAAGGCAAAAATGTTTCAACATCTATGTTGTTTTTAAAACATTGAGGCTAGGGATGGCAATTTCCACCCTACCTGGAAGGTACTCACCCCAACGGGGGTGGGTTGCTTGAAGGATAGGTTTTGGGTGGGGGTGTCAATTGGACTATATTTGGTCCAATCCGATTAGTCCAATGTGAGTCTATTATAAATTGTCCAAGTCCAATTCAATGAATATTTTGGACCAGTCCAATTCAATGCTTGGAGTGTCCAATTTGTTCAAATTCATTTTGATTTAGATTGATTTCAACCCAAATCCGTCCATTGACACCTATATTCTTATCTTATATTAATTGACCAAATATTGGCTTAACCCAACCCAATCCAATATTAAATTATTATAGATGAACCAGGTCCAATCCAATTTAATAAATATTTTGGACTGGATGGGGTCCAATCCAAAACTGGTCCATTGACACACTTAGTTTTAGGATTGTACAACATGTATGAGTACAGTATTAGGCTAAACCCAACCCTCCACCACCCACATATTGTTGGAAAGCATGTAAAGTTTATGTATTAGGAGTTGAATTTAATAATATTTTGAATTTTATGTGAAGGATGGTTGATAGTTTATGTGTTTTTTACATGTTCTAATAGGAAATTAGATATGTGGGTTTTAAATCCAACCCGCCCTACCTACTAAGGAGGATTTGGATTCTCAAAATCCAACCTGCTAGGGGTTTTGGGGTAAGGGTGTTGATTGGACTGGATTTGGTCCAATCTGATCCAGTCCAATGTGAATCCATTACAAATGGACCAGGTCCAACCTATTCCAATGAATAATTTGGACCATTTTGGACTAGTCCAATTTAATGTCGTGACTGTCCAATTTGTTCAAATTCATTTTAATTTAGATTGGTTTCAACCCAAACCCGGTCTACTGATACCTATATTCTTATCTTATATCAATGGATCGAATATTGGCTTAATCCAACCAAATCCAATATAAATTTATTATGGACGGACCAGGTCTAATCCCATCTAATAAATATTTTGAACCAGATTGGTCCAATCCACTATATCTTTTTGGCCCATCCAATCCATCCAAATTGATTTTGAATTGGATGGGGTTCAATATAAAACCGGCTCATTGACACCCTTATTTTGGGGTGGATATGGAATGGGAGGTTTAGGTATATAGGATCTAAAATTAACAAAACCCTCCCCTGTTGCCATCCCTACTGGACCTTAGACTGTGATTGAAACATCCTAACCCGATACACCCATACAAGGATTGAATAGGGTCGGCAGGAGGATTCACTAAAATCCGACCCGACTGAAAACCCTTGTCCCTAATCGAGTGGAGGTGTGTGACCGATTCCTTGGGTGGATGGCTGGACAATCATGGGCGCACGTGTCAGCGGCATGATCTCCAGGCTGTTGGAAACGGATTGCTGAGTTGGCAACCTGCCTGCTTTTGACGAGGGAGAGGGAGAGGGGCGACCCGAAATAATGAGCTCAACCCACGAAAAAGCGAAAAAGAGGCTTCCTCTATTTAGAAAAATAGCCTGTCTCATCTCTCCAACCAGCTGTTTCCACCGCTATGCTCCCGCCTCATCCTGACCGTCCATCTCTTTTCTAACTGGCCCTCTTTCCATTTTAAATACGAGGGCGTGTAGCTGAGATCAGAGACGTCGTTGTGAGTCTTGTGACTTGCGCCTGCGCGAGAGACATATATATATATATAGAGAGAGAGAGAGAGAAAGAGAAGCAGAAGAAGCAGAAGGCTTCATTAGAGTCTCTCACCAACAGGAAAACCAGTCTTTCACAAAGGTAATTAATTTAATCTGGAGGGGTTTTACCGTTTTTTTAGTATTCGATCGGGATCAATCGTTAGCCGGGGTTCCTGATCGATTGCCATTGTTGATCTCTGGACTGTGTGTTGTTCTTGTCGTCATTGGAGTGGAGTCATCCATGTGGGGAGGTTAAAATGGTTTTAAAATTCATCATCTGCTCAGATGTGCCTGAATTTGTATCTTATTTTTTTCTTTCAATGGGATATGAATGCAGGAATGTAGGGCTTTTAGTATGCTTTATCGATGATCGGCTCCTGTTTTTGACCTTTTGTTTTTAGCTGCATTGGCTCACACAATGTAACAATCAAGAAGGTCTACATTGGTTGTCGTTTTGGGTCTGCATTGGCTGATCTGTTTGTGCGTTTTCATTTCCAGTCGGCTTGTTTTCTGAAAGTGGTTTCAAGATTTTCCATTCTTCTAATTACTTATTAAATCCCAGCTAAAATTAGTTATTTTACCCCTTTCTTGTTCACTTTTATTACCCCCGGTTTTTTTTTTTTTTTCTTTTTGAAATGACTGAACTTCGATTACTTTTATTCCCCCCTTGATCTTCTATAAGATTTTAGAAAGGCCTGGTAATTCAATCAAATATGTTGTATGGCCGTGACAGCCAAAACCCGTTGTCTTTGTCTTTAATTATTTTGGTTTGAATTTGACTGTCTTTCACTGACCGATCAGCAGGTAATAGAAGATGGCAGACAACGAGGATATTCAGCCCCTTGTTTGCGACAATGGAACAGGAATGGTCAAGGTACTGAATCAAGATTTCTTGTAAATTCAAGTATCCAGATTTAAAATTTCCACTTTGGTTTTTATTTTTTCTTTTCTGGATTTTGGAGCCAAAACCTTGGTTGTTCTAATTGATTCTGTTGATCTTCAGGCTGGGTTTGCTGGAGATGATGCCCCAAGGGCCGTGTTCCCTAGCATTGTAGGACGCCCTCGCCACACTGGTGTGATGGTTGGTATGGGCCAGAAGGATGCCTATGTTGGGGATGAGGCTCAGTCCAAGCGTGGTATTTTAACTTTGAAATACCCGATTGAGCACGGTATTGTGAACAATTGGGATGACATGGAGAAGATCTGGCATCACACCTTCTACAATGAGCTCCGTGTGGCCCCTGAAGAGCACCCAGTTCTCCTCACTGAAGCACCCCTCAACCCCAAAGCTAACCGTGAGAAGATGACCCAAATCATGTTTGAGACCTTCAACACTCCTGCAATGTATGTTGCTATTCAGGCCGTTCTTTCCCTTTATGCCAGTGGTCGTACAACTGGTAAGCAGCTCCATTGGGTTTCATTTTCTGGGCTACTGGAATTGAATTTTGGTGATCAATGAATCAATGATGTTACAGAGAATAGGATGTGGATTCTCAGAGTGACTATAACTCTGTAACAATTTGAAATCTAAACTTTTTGTTTGGTTTTTCCATCCTATCATTTTCTCCTGTGATATGGTGACAAACATGTGAATGGTTGTTTACTTTTGTAGGTATTGTCCTGGACTCTGGGGATGGTGTCAGTCACACTGTTCCCATATACGAAGGGTATGCTCTCCCACATGCCATCCTGCGTCTTGACCTTGCAGGGCGTGATCTCACAGATGCCCTGATGAAGATCCTGACCGAGCGTGGCTACTCTTTCACCACCACTGCTGAGCGGGAAATTGTGAGGGACATGAAGGAGAAGCTTGCTTACATTGCTCTTGATTATGAGCAGGAACTAGAGACAGCCAAGACCAGCTCATCTGTGGAGAAGAGCTATGAACTGCCTGATGGGCAAGTGATCACCATCGGCGCTGAACGATTCCGATGCCCAGAAGTTCTGTTCCAGCCATCCATGATAGGAATGGAAGCTGCTGGCATTCACGAGACTACATACAACTCCATCATGAAGTGCGATGTGGACATCAGGAAGGACTTGTATGGCAACATCGTCCTCAGTGGTGGCTCAACCATGTTCCCAGGCATTGCTGACAGGATGAGCAAGGAAATAACAGCACTAGCACCCAGCAGCATGAAGATCAAGGTGGTGGCTCCTCCTGAGAGGAAGTACAGTGTGTGGATTGGGGGATCCATCTTGGCTTCTCTTAGCACTTTCCAACAGGTATTTGGCTTCTCTTAGCTGGGGCACTTTAGCAGGCCGATTGGGTAGTTAACTGATGGTTTGATTATTGGTTTGTTGCTTGCTGCAGATGTGGATTGCAAAGGCGGAGTATGACGAGTCTGGGCCATCGATTGTGCACAGGAAATGCTTCTGATCATGCACGAGCGAGGGGGAGATGCTTCCCAACGTGCATGCCTGGAAATGCTTTCTTTGTTTTTCTTTTCTTTTTTATTCCATTTCTTGTTTCTTTCACTCGATTCAATGTTGGGACAGTGATCTTGAAGGGGTTTGAAATCCAAATTTTTCCTTCTTCCATTATTATTCTTATTAGAAGTTGTGCATTAATATTGCCTTGATCTGGTTGAAGCGGAGGTCGGCTTTACTTTTTAGGTGTTTTGATTAATTAAGACCAATAAACACCATATACCTTCCATTTGAGATCAAGGATTTTTGTCCCATTTTTTTTAGATTCTCTTTGTTCTTGCTACCATGTGAATGTGAAATGAAATTATTTTATTTCCCATTTCTGAGTGTTCTAAGTTCTACTTTTTCTTGTCAAGGAAAGAATGGGAATGCCGACATTCATTTCTTTGAATTCTGATTTCATTCCGATCTTGGAATCCTGTGCCAGTCAGTGCCTTTGCTAGGATGACACAGGTCATGAATTTAAGGGGCAGCTACCTGAGCCTGAGAATATCAGTTAAGAAGGCATCCTGGACAGCTGAAGTGGCTGAACTGAATGGTACGCCCTTGAATCGTTAAAAAGGGCATAGATAATATGATAAATTGATAATCAACTCAACAAGTCTTCTTAATGACTTATTCTCACCACAAGGCAAAGCAACAAGTCATTCAGTTCATCAATTCAGTCGTTATTAAATGGCCCCCTGATTAAATGCATCACTGGTACAATGGTTTGAGATTTGGGACCTACCATGGTTTGGTTCTATTAGTAAAGCCAAAAATGTCAGCATGAACAACATAATTAGTATTAGGGATGTTCATAAGAAGACCCAATTTGATTAAACTGGCCCAATTTGAGTTGGCCGGGTTTTCTTTAATATTGGTCGGTTTTAGGTTGTATAAAATCATAAACCGATGGTTTGAATCGACTTAAAGTTAGTAGTTAATAGTTAGTTCTTAATTAGTAATTACAACCTATTTAGTTCCTACTTAATTAAGTTATCTCTATCGTAGTTACAATCTAATTTAATTTATAGTCTTCTAGTTAGGAATGACATTAATGGCAAGTATTGTAAGACAACTAGACAATGAATTTTTTTGGAAAAGTTAAAATAAAAGAATTAAAGGATCCTACTTTTTATGGTCTTTTACACCAAATAGGCAACCGGTTACATTAGAAGGTTTCTTGAAATATACAAATTTCAATATTATTTCTCTAATACAGTTTGACTTTCTATTTTCTTAATAACTTCTTATCTAACTTGGTCCACCCCCTACCAATTTCAGCTTTCTTTCTCTAATAGAATAAGGTGTCATTTTTTACATCAAATTTCAGTCTTCTTTCTCCAATCTACCAATTTATTACCATAGTTGAACTTAGAGCCAAAACCAACCCAAACCAACTCAAATCGACTAGGTCAGTTTTGCTTAACATAGGGTTGGTTTCGGTTTCGGTTTCAATTTCAGGTAACCCGACCAGGTCGGGTCAATTGGAAAAATCTCAGTAAATCAACCAAACCCGATCCATAAACAGCCCTAATTAGTATGACTAATTCTTGTGGGATATTAGGTAGGCCCTGAGCCTTGAAACATGGGACCAGTAGTAATAGCAAGTTATGGCTTATGGAGCCCTAAACCAGTTAAGGCGTCCCACAGTCCTATTCCCCCATATTGCCATGGCACACTGATATTCCAATCGATTGATACAACTAGCTTAATAGGCTGGCTAAGGATGGAGAATGATCTTAACCCGACTTGTCAATTGCGAAGGAACCCAGTCAAGATTTCCTGCCAACAAAATACATTCCAACACCCTACTAACATGATCCGACACTTCACATTTCATACATTGCAGACATCGCTTTTCTGGTGGATTTCATTTTCATGGTGAGATGTATAGTGTTAGATGATGTTGATAGGGTGTTGGAGTGTGTTTTGTGGGTAGGAGATCCCTGGTGGTCTAGATAAGTACTATCCACATGGTAACTTTAGAAGCATTTTAGGCCAAGGTTCAAAGTATCGGAAAGGCAAATTTAAGAAACGACTTGGATACGGATGAAAAATTAAGATACACGTGAAAACACATGAAAATGCTCTAAATACTCTAATAGATCATAAATAAACATCAATGTCACTAAATATAAGACATAAATGAGTTATTTATGCATAAAAATAACACATTTTAGTGGGTTTTATGAAAAAACATATTATAATCAATAAACGGGAAGTTGGGAATAGAAACATACTATCTAATTATGGATATAATAGATCAAGTAATTATTTTGCATGTTTTATTTTAATTTTCTAAAAACTAAATAATTATTTACTTTTATTCAAATAATTATTTTGCATGTTTTATTATAAAATTAAATTAAAATTAAGAAAAGTAAATATGTAACAAAAAATTGAAAGGATTTATGGACATAATAGATGAAATAATTATTTTGCATATTTTATTCTAAAAAAAATATCGATGTTTTAAAACAGAGGCATTCCACTACCTAGCATAAAGCATAGTTCAGAATGTAAGAGGCATAAGCTTCTTTAAAAGGAGGAAGGAGGAAGGGGGGATTTCATTTTCTAACATTTTCTAACAGTCGAAGGGGTAGGGGGCAAACCACATTCTTTCCCCTCATCTTTTCTAACATTGGCTGAAAATATAAAAGAAATTTGAAAAAACATATTTAGTTTCACTCCTTTTCTTCACAACCTTGAAAAACTTGTTGAATCTTGCAAATTTATAGATGTTTTGGCAAATTTTTACAAGCTTTGAGTCTTTAAAAATGTTAAAAAGCTTTTTGAAGGTTTTGGGAAAGAAAGAGGGCTTCTAAAATGGGTTTAGAAGCCCTCTTTCGAAGGGAGTTTTATTTGCGTTTCTGCCACAACAAAATCATATTGTATCGGTCGATATGCTACCGTATCAATAGCGTATCAACCGATACAGTATCAAAACACACTGATACTCAATGATACGGGCATATTACAGCCTTCATACAACAAATAGATACGACACATTCAATTTGGTACCATGTACTGTGCTGAAAACTTGCTGGAATGATTATCGACCGATACGTGACAAAATTTTGAACCTTGTTTTAGGTTCAGTTTGGAAGGAGTACAAATGCAGATATGTAGAGTACAAAAAACCTTGTATTTTGTATTATTTTGCACTATACATATTTATATTATTTTGTATGTATTTGCACAAAACATATTTGTATTTGTACTATTTTCCAAACTGAGCCTCAGGCTGGGGTGACTATA
This sequence comes from Nelumbo lutea, assembly GCF_056320005.1. NCBI lineage: Eukaryota > Viridiplantae > Streptophyta > Magnoliopsida > Proteales > Nelumbonaceae > Nelumbo > Nelumbo lutea. Next base: position 111,043,683 of record NC_142685.1, on the reverse strand, counting down.
TTAGGTCTGATTTATAACTGATGTTTCTAGGGATGCCAATGGGTCGATGCAATTCCAACCTGAATCCGACCCGACCAAGAAGAGAAAGAATATTGAACCCATCCCACATACATCACATTTGTTCTAAATTCAAACCCAAACCGGACCCAAAACCTAGGTAAGCTCAACCCGACCCTAACATGATAGGGTCAGGTCAGCGTGGATATACTGTTTAACCCGGCCCACTGAACCCAAGGTGTTTCATCTGGAAGAATAGCATCCACAAAATGTGTCCTATTGAGAGCCTTTATGCTTGATTTTATTTCATTCAAGAAACCAAAGTTCAGTTTGGATAAGCTTCAAGTTGTATGCTTTTAAAGCCCAAAAGCAAAAGGGCCCAATTTTTAGCTTCGTATTTTGGGCTTAAAATTATTTTAGCTTTAAATTATTATATTTTTAAAGACAATTCTTACCAAACACTGAGAACATTTTTTGGCTCATTTTTGTTTCATACAAACTCAAACCCTCAAAAGCAAAATCTTATCCAAACAAAACTTAAATTAATTTTTTTTTTGTGATTAGGAAAAACATATATTTTTATAACTACAGTGGAATTCCCACTACTGTACATACATTGATATATTTTGTTTTGAATTAAAATTTATTTACGCCCTTTTAATATTAGTTTGTAAGGCATAATCAACCTTTCATGGTGTATTGCAACTCTAATTATTAACACAGAACATTGCAAGAAAGAAACTAATGTAGTCAAGTCTTGTACAACACAAGAATGAAATAAGGTGGAGACCTGGTTTAAAAGGTAATTTTAAGTCATTTTCTCAGTTTGGAAGGAGTATAAATATAAGTATATGTAGAGTGCAAAGCCTTTTATTTTGTAAGTATTTACACAATGCATATTTGTGTAAACTGAACCATAATATCAAAGTTTCTTTATTAATAGTATATAGTATTCTGCATTTCTGATCATTTTTTAGTTTTATTTATTAATGGGATAAATATGGCAATCAATATCAGAATCTGATCCAAGTCTGACCTGAATTTAATGGACTCGAATATTAATATATTGGATTTGGGTCTAGAAATGTTTTGTTCAAATTCGATTCGTAATTCCCTTTACACCTCCATGACCGGTTAGGGCAAACAGCTCATTTTATACAAAGGTTTTAAAAATCGATCCGGAACCAAAACCACTTTGGCCATTGGTTTTCAGGTCAGTGATTGATTGTCTGAATCGAATGGATAGCTTATTTTAACTTAAGAATAGAAAATAATTAAAATTAAAAAAACCCCAAAACTATTATCCGGGTTGAATTGATTGGCGGTTCAACCACTCAGTTCAATGGATCACTGACAAAATAAATGGCTTTTGGCCAAAGACTGGGTTAAGGGTAAAATGGAACCAATTGCTTAGATGGTTCTTGGGCCAAATGGTCCAACCGTTTGAGTCAATAACAATTTGAAAATACTGTTTTATAGAATATAGGAATATGGCACGAGGTGCATAGAATTTCTTAGACTCATCAGCCATTTTTTATCCATGTAATTATATTTAAGAAGCTATTTTCCATAGTGTAAAAAAAATAGGAAGTTTACTGAATCTCTAGAACCAACAAAATGAGAATGTCCTTCAAAACGAGATTATGTTTCCTGCGACCATCGTAAGACAAACCCGAGAGCCCTGTTATTTTTTAACATGCCAGTGTTTGCCAAAAAAGACAAAATATTACATCAGACTGGCGTAAGTTTGATTAAAACACCGAACTGTTCAAAAATCACTTTTTTTTTTTTTTTTTTTTATGGGGGAGGGGGTTGTTGTTCACCGGTTTGTCGCAAGACATGTGAATCTCCTTTCAGAGCACTGGCTGTGTTTGTAAGCCAGGTGGAGCAGAGCACAAAATGTAACCAACCATGAACTGAACACCCCACAGTGGTTCCCTTTAGTCTTGCCGTTCACACATGCACTCATGTCGTGCTAGCAAATAATTGCAGATGCTAGCATCTCTTCTCAGTGGTTGAGTTGAGACATCTTGTGCTTCTTGCCTCCTCGCCTCGCTCTGCAATTATTTGCTCCAAGTGAAGGCAAAGGAATATCAGCTCCAGCTCCAGGGCCAGGGGTTCAACTGGTCCAGAACGTCTCCAACTTGTGGTGATCACTTGAAGGGCGTACTACTAGATAGTCCCACACATGCTGGTAGAGCACGAAATTAATGAAAACCAATAGAAAATTAGAAACCACTGGAGTTTAACCAGATCTCATACTCGAGTGGATAAGAGGAAAGTACTGATTCGACACGCGAAGTCCGTCCAAGCCAATGCCACGCACAACGTTCTAGGCATTAAAAATTTAGCACGCTAGCACCTACAATTGTATTCTGTTGTTCACACTTGCTATTTATGAATTGAATTTGTAACCCAGAAACTGGAACTTTGTAGAGTTCACTCTTTTGGTCTGTCCGTCTTACTATATGTAATAGCTAGACCTGTTCATGGGCCAGGTGGCCCAACAGGCCGGCCCGGCCCAGTCCCTGGACAGAATTGAACACATAAATGAGCCTACAGGCTTAACCCCGGGTCAAAAAGCCTGGCTCATAATAAATTCGAGCCAGGCTCAGGATTTGTCAAAATATCCCAACCCAAGCCCAACCTGGTCCAACCTATAGATTAAAGTTAAAATACACTAGTCAAACCCCTCTTTCTTTCACTTCTTTCCAACCAGCGAGGCAGCAAACATTTACCAACGCAACAACTCTGGCGGTGAGTCCTCTCTCTCTCTCTCGTTCCCCTTACTTCTCTTTCAAATCTCAGACACCGGTGACAGCGAGGCAACGATTATAGGCACCGACGACGGCAGTGAGCTCTCTCTCTCTCTCACCACAAACTCAGCTCCGGCGAACAGTCACCAGTGGTGAATAGGAAAAATTCCAATTTTTTTATTAAGTCGAGCTTTTTATTAGAACCGGACTCAGGCTGAAATTATAGGCCCGTTGGTCGGGCCGGGCTTGAGCTCAAGCCTAACAAATTTCTATTCATGAAGAGTAAAAGCCCGGTCCGGCCCAGCCCATGAACAGGTCTAGTAATAACCACGGATCAGATATTAACCACTGGAGTATAATAGAAATTAGTCAAATATGATAGCTAACAACTATGGCTTTTGTTTTGTAAGCCAACTAGTAGGCTTTGGCGCTTTGCCAGTCACCCAACCAAAAGATGCTTAGCAAGAAGTGGATTATTGAAATGAAGCATAGAAATATGAAATTCGCAGTTCAATTTACATACTAACAAGTAAACAAAAGATGGCCCACGAATAAAAAAAAAAAAAAAAAAAAAAATCTGAACCTATTCTTGGAAGAATTGCAGTACAGCACCATGGATGAGTACAAGGATAGTCACAGGAGTGGGTACAACTTAAAACAAAGGAATCCAGTAAAGATCACAAGAATAACCACCAAATGTTTTGCAAAAGGTTTGTGTGCAAACTGAAAGGAGACTAGCTAAACCTGATGTGTGAAGGCATATTGGACCAGTTCAAGCGACCCACCAATGTTGCGTCAGATAACCAAGGTCGTATTCATGTCATCTCTTCCAAAGCTGAGAAATCGGATGGTCCAACTGCATCAATGAAGCCTCGTACAGACAGGTCTGGTACGACTGCCCTCTTTCCTAGCAACTCATGGTCTAAGAATAAGACAACAACTGTAATATCATCATGGAAGAATCGCCTGATCCCTTTCTCAACCTTCTTAAGGTCATTGTATCTCATTTCTCTCTTTCTAGCAGCTTCACTTAAAGCTGTCTTGACAAGCCTCTTGGCTATTCCCTGCCATTTTTGGAAGAATGGATGAATGAGTATCCCTGGATAATAAAGGACAAAATAGAATAGAAGCGTGGACGAAAGCTACATACTGCTCTCGGGTAATTATGTACGATTTCAGCAGCTTCCTGATTTGTCATGTGTTCCCACAGCCCATCAGATGCAAATATCACAAATTTATCTTGAGGTCTTATGGCTCTTGAATATATAGATGGTTCAGCAGTAAGAACAGGGCGATGAAGGGGTTCTGAAAGCCGAAAACGCGAGATAGATGGATCAATAGTAAACTCTGGCTTCTTCAAGTATGCATCCCCAATAGATCTAGATACCTGTATGTGGAGAGCACACGATCAGGGATAAGAAAAAAAAAAAAAAAAAAAGAAACAGAAGAACAGGTTTTATGGTGTTATTAACAAATAAATTCTAACAGTGGTTGAGTTGGGAAATTATACACCTACAATCACAAAAGAAAAGGTAATCATTGGAAAAACGCACAGATTTAATATGATTGCATAAGAGATTATGCATATAAAAATAAAGTGCATGAGAATCATTGCTAAGGTAACATATAACTGCACCTTTAATTCAGGATAAAAAATGCATATAGAAATTTAACTTCAGACCCATCAACAGAACCAGGCAATTCTAAGATCCATCTTCTTAAAATTCTTGTAAAACCACATAGTTGAACAATGCACACATCAATTAACCCAGAAACAGGTCAGCACATTTGCACAGTATGGAGGTAGTAGGTTGTTTAACCATCAGAGTTGCTTTGCTTATCAAAATAATAGAAAAAAAAATCAGAGTTGCTTAAAAAGAATAAATAATACATATAGAAGTTGTTTATTTGGTGAAAATGTACAATAAATTATACAACCAGTGGAGAGCATAGAGAACTCTCTCTCCCCACTTTACAATCAAATTACAAAACCGCCCAGAATAATTGATTCCTAAGACTCCCTTGATTTTCTGATGTACCATGTTGTTGGATGATCTCTGAACCCATTGAACCTGCACTTGCATATCCCAGGTTAGACACTGGAACCTTTTTTTTTTGTAAATGAGCCTTTTCATTTCTGTAGGTTCTATTATGTTTCCTTTCTATTCTGTAAGCATCTCACCACCATTTTTTAATTGCCCTCCATAATCAACTTATTGATATTTAACTCTTTTGCCTTTTGGACTCCAAACAATGCAGCCATGGATTCTGCTCTTAGAAAATCCCCTTTTCTGGTTGGCTATGAAAACAATGCTCTCATAACACCTCCTTCATCCCTAAATACTTTCCCCACTCCTGAAAGCCCTAGATTGCCCATGCTACTACTCCCATCAAAATTTAATCTTACACAACCTTCTCCAGGCCACCAATATTTTGGTATTGTTTCTCTCTTGAAGATCCCGTCACTTCCCTCCACTTCCTAAAAATGCCATCAGTGGAAAATGGAAAGAAAAGGTCCATTATTTAGATCCAGTGTCCTACCCTAACTGTAAACCAACTCAATTACTGCTTCTCTTATTCTAAACTTCTTTCTTCTCTTTATCATCTCTTCCAAGAGATTACAGCATACACAGCCATTAAAGTCCAGGAGAAAAACTATACAAACAGATATAATTGAAGGTAGAAATTAAGTCCATGCAACCAATCCTACCAAGCACAGCTCCTTAACTCAGTCTATCATATACTGCACCTTCAAACATTGGGGAAGACAGGTTTTATCCAACAGACTGCCAGTAGATTTTAGGTATGAAATTGATCAAGAAATCCTGAAGCCAAATACCTTCCAAATCCAGAAAAAAAAAATCTGTTTTTAGTTACTCGTGGGTCTGGTAGTGCCATTACACATGGCACAGTGCATAAGAATAAGAATAATCAGAAACGGTAATGCAGCAAAAAGGAAGACAATTTGTCCAATACTTGAAACTGGTATAGGTACAAGACATCGGACTCATGAAGCTCCGAGAAATAGGATTATTGAACTTGGCAGGAAAATTTTGATTTTTACTTTTTATCTGTTATTTTATCTTTTTCTTTTATCAGTAACAGTGAAATTTTATTAATGATAAAACAAGATTACAATGGGATGGAGCTAAACCCCTTGCCTAGCTAGACCATCAGCCAATGCATTTGCACTTCTCTTTATCCAATGACATTGAATTTCCATGTCCCTGGTTAACCATTTATATTTCCTCTTTTCATTGCTGTATTTCCACATCATAGCACTGTCCTCTGTTAGCCATTTCACCACCATTGCAGAATCACCTTCTATAACCACCTTTTTGATCTTCATTTCCTTGACCCTTTGAATTCCTTCAATAGCTCCAAGAATCTCAGCCCTCAATGAATCTCCCACCCCAATCGGCCTAGAGTACATGGCTAACACGTTCCCTGTTCCATCCCTTATCACACCTCCAATTCCAGAAGGCCCTGGGTTGCCTATGCTGCTACCATCAAAATTCAGTTTGGTGAATCCAATAGGTGGACTCCAGCAAGCTTTTAATAACTTTCTACATAGGCCTGAATCTGCAATCTCCTTCCAATTCATTAACAACTCATCAACTGAAAACACTTTGAACAGCTCCAGTGTTCTCACCATTGTGTCATTCTAATGTGAATACTCTCTATAATTTCTTCCATACCTCTCTTTTTACTCGAGAAGATCCTTGAGTTCCTCTCCTCCCACACTGTCCAACATACTGCAGCTCTACCACACCTCCATGTGATTTTAACCCTTTTAGTTGGCCAATTAGTCATGGAAGAAAACAAGCTTTGAACATTCAGAGGAGGGAGGGGGGCGGGGTCCACCTGCATCCAAACAAAAATGTAAACCATACCCAAATAGCTTTAACAAACCGACAAGAAATTAGCAAGCGATATCCGGACTCACCGTCAGACTTACAGAGAACACACCAATGAGACAAACAGCTGTTGGGTCTTTTCCTTTGGAGTAGATCCCCTGTATTAACTCTTCCCAGGAAGGCTTCCCAACAAAAACTCCCGACCTTAGGAGGTATAGGTCGACACCACACTTCTTTAAAAGGAAAAGAAAAGCCAGTGGGATGAGAGGGTACTAGTGCTTTGAAAAAGGAGGCACAAGTATAAGAGCCCGAGGGAGTGAGTGTCCAGATTCTGCAATTTGCTTTAGATGGATCAATAAAGACCCCTTCAAGGATAGAAAGTAAGGCTTTGGTACAGGCAATCTCTGTGTCCCTAACACCTTTTCTCAAGCTTAGGTTCCAACCAAACCCAGAGGGTGGATTAGAAGGAGAAATAAAAGAAGAAATTGGTTCATTCTTGAGGGAGGACAAAGCAAAAAGGCCTGGAAATTGATCTTTCAAAGGGAAGTCCCCAACCTAGACTTGTTCCTAGAATTTGATAAGGGTACCAGAATGCAAGTCATACCTGATCCATAGAGAGAATAAAGGCAAGATGGCTTGAATGGCTCTTCAAGGAGAAGCTCTTGTGGCCCTTGCTAGAATTCCTGAATCCCAACCATTATCTGCCAGTCCATGTATACTTCCCACCACCTTAACCCACAACCTATCTCTCTCCAGTGAGAATCTCCACAACCATTTTCCTTGTAGTGCTAGGTTCCTAGTCCTAATATTACCAATACCCAACCCTCCCTCCTTTTTAGCTCTACAAACCACCTCCCATTTGACCCTATGGTCTCTCTTCTCCTCCCATTCCAACCTACTAGCCACCTTCACCGGTATCCTAAAAACGGACAGAAAATATATAGGAATGTTAGCCAACATAGACCTAATTAGGGTAATTCTCCCTCCAAGGGACAAATAATTTCTTTTCCAGTTGGCCAGCCTCTTTTCAAATCTCTCCACAACAGGGGCCCAGAAATCATCTCTCTGAGGATTGTCTCCCAAAGGTAAACCCAGGTAGTTTAACGATCAATTAGACACTGCACATCCCAAAATATCTGCAAACTCCCCCATATTGACTCCAACCATACAACTTTTTTCAAAATTCACCTTTGACACCTGTTCAAAGAGTTGTATAGAGAGTTTCAAAATTTTAATTCAATTGACATCCTCACCTTCGCAAAACAGAATCGTATCATCTGCAAGTTCTATTTTTCAATAAACTATTATCTATTTTACATGCTGATAAAAAAATATATATTCACTATTTTACATAAGGAGTCAAACGTATTTGTTGGAAAATGGATAGCATTAAACCTAGAAGCATAAATTAATACTAACAACAATAAACAATTAAAACAACACCATAATGAACTGTTAATGATAATACCACATTTGAATATACAAAATTGGAGATTGGATAAATGGAAAGACAAGAGTTGTAGCTCAAAGGGTGCAAACCTGGATAATGCCTTTGATACGCCATACTCCATGCTTCATAACTACAATATGTGAATCATCTGGATGCAAGGATTTAAGTTCCTGTCTGACCTCTTCCATGCATGCATTATGATCCATAGTCAATTGCTCTGCAATGATGTTATTTGACCTACCTAAACAACCTACTACAGCTCTAGAATCACCCAAGTTAGCAACATATAATGTTCCTCTCCAGATAACTCCAACCAAACAACAAGATCCAATTGCAGCAATTAATGGTTTAATTTCCCATGTTCTTCGCACAAGAGTAAGAAATCCTTCCTCTGTAGCAGAAAATGCATTTCTAAGAACATCTTCAGATATAGTTCCATTTTCTCGAGCAAGCCCTGAAAAAATAGGAAAAGGATGTGTAGTATAGAACCTTTAGTACTGGCAAACACAAATTGAAAATATAATGCACAAGTGAGAATTCAATGACAAGCAGCTTATCATAAATGGAAATCATGCAACATTGTCAATCGGGGGGAAGTTACAAAAGAAACCCAAAGTAATAGTGATGTCTGAGGAATGTCTAAATCAATGTTTTAAAACACCTCCAAGCAAGGCACTAGGAAAACACTTGGAGGCACACAATGGGAGCACAGAAATGCTTGAGGCGTATGAGCGCACACCTAAATGCTCTTATAGTGTAAGCTAGTTTTTATTTTTTTAATAAAGATGTTATAAATAAAAATAGGGAACCATTTTATCATATTCCCCGTTATATATTATACCAAGGATGAAAGCCCTCCAAATTTGTTTATTGTAACATCATTAATAAAATGTTCTAAAGAGAAGTAGGGGCACCATAGCTTTGACTTCTTTTAATATGAGATAACACATTTGTTTATGTTAATGTTGTGCAATTTATGGGAATTGCTAATTCTGAAAATTTGATTTGCATCTCTGCAAGTGATATATTGATGGCGGCTGGTACTCCTATAATTATGGATGATGATAGTTAATACGGTGTTACTTCAATTCTATATTGGAATGTGATGGTTATATTATTAGAAATTGCAAATAGGAAGTTCTCTAATTTCTCATAAAATTTCCAATTTTTATAGGATATTTACTATATTTTTATTTATTTCATCTTATTTTAATTATTTATTAATTAAAAAAATCCATGTTTGAGAGGCTTACTATTGCATTCTGGTTTAAGCCTCACTCCTTGGGATGGTAGAACACCTTGCATCACACCTCCACATTTTAAAACATTGGTCTATATGCATTAAGTAGCATTGAATGTAGAACGGCTACATACTCATATTACTTTTGTTGTTTTTCCTTTCACTTTACATCATTAGTATATAGAGCATCATCTCCATCATAGTCATTATTCAACAGTTCCTGCTCTTGCTGGCTTGCTGCTGGTTTTACCCATTGAGATACTGATGCTATTAATAATCACCAATAAAGCACAAAAAAGGTTGAAATTACAAAGAACAAAGAAATCACAAGAAGCCACATTCCTTGTAGGATTTCAAGTAAGAATAATTCCATAGTTACATATAGAGAAAAATAGGAATTAACAGGTCATCTTGCAATGGAGATTAGGTGGTTTCATGGTTCAAAGTATCAATACTCCCAATACACAAAATTTGTGTATCAAGAGTTTCATTCAGTTGAAATTCGACCCCCTCTTTTTATTTATTTGTCAGTACATAATGTCTTATCATGTAATAATACATAAAGCCAACAAAATCAATTAACACTTAAGATTGAGCATATCGGTGGCCCTTAGACACGATATGACGCACCCGTATCGGATGTATTGTATCAAATATCAATACGTTGAATCTTGGATGGTTTAGCTATAATATTTCTCCTTATGAGACTATCAAGTCCCAAAGCTCAAAACAAATGACATTGTTTAACGATATTGGGACCGGATCTATGACACTAACTACACCAATCAGGTTCAGTGAATCCCAAGTTCCCAACAGCTGGAGGGGAAATGTGAAACATGACACTCATATGCAATCCCAACAAGAGGGAGGAAATGAATTAATAAACAAAAACGAAACTTCTAAGAAATGATCCAGAAGAGTGAAAGAGAGCATGGGAAAAAAAAATGTATCATAACTGACGAAAAGAATCCCTTCATACTTTATTGAAGAAAATAAAAAAGCACACACAAATTCCTTGCCTGAAGACAGGAGGAAAAAACAAAGTCAGGTCCAAAATCGCTACTATTTAATACTCTTATATCCTTCACTTCTGTCACATAGGTGGACTTTGCCAAATGAGAGCCAACGTAGTAAAGAACATTTTTGCATCTTTATAAGAGAGAAGACACTCTGGTACCAAGAAGATGAACATGCTACCAAGAACCAGCTCTCTTTGTCTTGTATAAAAGCCATTTGAAAATTAGTCTCATGTGCAATATCCAATGGACGATTCCTGCAATCCCCTTAAATCCACAACATAATTGGAAAAGTGCAAATGTAATCCTTTACCATATTATATTATGAAAAACTCCCAACCGTTATGATCCTACCATCTGTTCAATAAAATGGTAAAAAGAAGTTGAAACGCATCTTAGTCTTTTGTTATAATTAATAAATTTTCTCTATTATCAATCAAAAAGGGAAAAAAGATGTGATCACATCTTAGATCCTGTGCAACTTCCTCAAGATTCTAGAAATTCTCCATTAAGTACAAGTCAAATGGAGCATCACTATAATAAGCCTAATTGCGTCTCATTTTTTAGTATGTAATGGCAATGATGAATGACCATTTCGTGTCACAGGAAGTTGGCTTCAAGTGTCTGACCATGATTCAGATTCATGAATACAGGAGACTAATCGATCGATCAAATATGAACTAATTAAACACAACCAAAAGCCCAATTAGGAATACATACAGCTTTATGCACCAGCCACTATTATCGGATAAAGGTAAAATCCAAGCAAATCTTGATTGAGGTAATTACCGCCACAGAGATTGGCAAGGGAAGAAATACAAAAAAACGAAGAAGAAAGTAACTTACTCATTAGATGACGGAATAGGTGTTCGCGAACAAAACGGGAAGCTTCAGGACCACCGTGACCATCATAAACGCCGACAAATGTGGCATGCGGACCCGTCTCAACCTGGCTGTGATCCTCAATGATCTCGTTAGCTTGGACAACAGCGATCGAGAACTCGCCTAAAGAATGCCGGTCGAGGTCTCTGCACCAAAGAAGCGCATCGTCGGTCCCGTCCTCATCATCCTTGCTCATACGGGCGTACCGCCGGACCGGGCGCCAGCATGCCGACGCTAATCTTGCCAACCACGAAAACATCCCTCATTTCCTCAAAAGAAGAAACCCTAAAGTGCTTCAGAGGTCGCAAAGACCAGTGGCAGATCACACCAGGGAGAATTCAATATACTATGAACCAAGAAGGCAAAAGGAAGAGAACCGATGACTAAGAGGTCGTTCAGTGAACAAAGGAGAATGGCGAAAGAGAGATCTCTCTGGTGAGGTTCGGAGTGAATCGCAATCGGAAGAATGGCGGATTAGGGTTTCGATGATGTAGAGAAGAAGAGATTGGAATTCTGGAGTGAAAAAAGGGTAAAAAAATATTAAAAAAAAAAAAAAGGACGAAAAGAGAGAAGGCGTTGAAGCGGTTTTTATTTTGCTGCAGTGCAACTGCTGAAAATGGGAAAGTTGACGAGGCGTGTGAGCAAGCTTTCTGTGCTTCGCTTTATAGGATCCTGTTTTACAGAAATGCCAGTTTTATGGCTTATATTTACAAGATTGCCATCCCACTGTAACATTTCACATTTGTGTCAGCGACTGAGTGAGTGACGAGTGACGACTGCGAACTGCCGAACTCGATCGAGGTCGAAACATGCGGGAGACGCAGCACCACGTAAGCACGCAACGCAACTCAACTCAGCGTAATGTAACGTAACGTTTCGGAATCAACAATTTGGCGAGAAAAATGAAAAATATCGGCCACGAGGACGGAGGGAGCAACGGAGGCGTCTTCCGAGATTTCGCCTCCCTCGACTGACACTCGCCCACAAAACGACCGAAAGCCATTTACAGTGTAGAGCTTACTGACGTGAAGAGAATGATAAGCCACGTGGTAAAAGATGATACCTACACGTGTCAGTGTATTAACAGTTGGCAATACATGGTGCTCCAGTGCTATTACCGTTGTATTAGGGCTCCTATGCAAATTTCAGCAGCAGGGGACGGGACCCACCATGTGGCATGGTTGATAGTTGATGCACAGACTTATGGTAGAGATGGCCATGTTCCATGAGAGTGATCAGATTCAGTTTGTGGATTGTATAAGGAAATTGAATTGATTGTGAGTGAGAGTTCAAATAGTCCCGCCTTTATTTCTTTTATTTTTTTATAGATAGCTTAAAAAAAAAACAGGACTAGGACTAGCTAAGCAGCGTGGTGGAAGAATTCATCTATATGAATATATATAGGAACCCGTGCGATGTACGGGATTTATTTAACAATAGGGTAGAGTCATTTTTAGTCCAATTAAAGCCTTAATAAGGGCATTATAGTTATAAGTTAATTAAATTGATTTAGTGTGCAATATACAGGAATTTTGTTTTATTATATTATGTGAATAATATTCTTTTTTCGTTATTTATTAGTTATTATTTATTATTATTTAACAAGTAGCGGGGGCTGCTTTGAAGGTGGGCTGATGAAGAGAGTTAGTTGAAGATGCCAGATAGCTTGGGATGGGAAGAATTTAAAGGAATGGATAAAATTTTCAGAATTATCCATAACCAATAAGAAAAGAACAAAATTATACATTTTAATTAAATAAAACACATAAAGTTAAAGGTTCAAAAATAGGCATATAGAAATTTCAATTGGTGTAGAGCGCTTTTAGGTAGAAAAAGAAATTTATTGATAATTAAGGAGGATACATCATTTGGTAATCATTTCTCATAATTTTGATCAACCAACCAACTTGGAATGGAATTCGCATGTGATTAGGGGTAATAATGGTATTCGAAAATCTGATTTCGAGATTCAACATAATCGGATTTGATGAGGGTAGATTTAGCCCTTCGTTGACATTGTGACACATGGCACATCAAAACAAATAGGCAACAATTTTCCTTAGCCAAGTTGGTGGTGTTCGACCTGGCGGCCCAGGCGCAACCTGGCGTGGCCTGGCACAGATGCGACCTGGTGCGGCCTGGCACAAGCGCAACCTAGCGGCCTGGCCCAGGCGTGACTTGGTGGCCTGCCTAGGCACGACCTAGCGGCCTAACCCCAGTGCGGCCTGGCGGCGCGACCTAGCGGCCTGGCATGGGCACTGACTTGACGGCCTAAATTAATCGGACTTGAATTTGAGTATTAATTTTTAATATCCATCGGATATCAAATCAAATTCAGTGGGCTACCTGGTTTTGAGTTCTCCTAAAATGCGAGACTGACAAGGGCACAAAGCTTTCTTTGAGATGATCTAAAGAGAGAGAGAAGCGGGTTTAATCCAAACTTAGAGAGAGAGAACAGGCAGAAAAATGAAAACCAAACAATTGGGTTTAATCGAAACCTGCAAAACCAAAGATATAGAGAAATGAAACGTCTCTCCCATAAGACAATATTTTTGAACTAAAAACAATAAATACAGATAAAAAAGCTAAAAACAACGAGAAGAGAGAGGTGGGTTAGAAAAAGAAGTGTCATATTTTGAATGAATACACCTGAGTTGAGCGAATGAAAATTGGTATACCAACCTCTTAGGGACTTTAAAAGCTAACATGCGAGTCCGGATCACCTGCTCACGAGAATTCTGCCCACGCCAACCCACAATACACTACCCCGTGAATTGGGAACATTTCCCCCTGCATAATACTATGCAGAGGATAGGATGTTCTCCATGTGTTATTCCAATAAACGTGGGTAGAATTCTCATGGGCAAGAGATCTGGACTCCTAACATGCACTCATTACTAACAAGGAGAGACTAACTAAAATTGAAAAACCGACTTATTAAGAGATTTTTAAAAACTACCATTAAACCATTACTAATACTAAGAAAAGCCTAACTAAGCAGAGTGTACCAAATGGAAAAAGAGGGGGAAAAGGAGATGCAGTGGAGAGAGCTGTGGTGAGAGGCCTATGTGTGAACGGAGATGCCTATGTGTGAGAGCTGTGGTGAGAGGATTGCACACATGCAAATGTTGAGAATGGAGATGCCAATGTGTGAGAGCTGTGGTGAGAGGCCTTGGCCCTCTAGACATTCTTCTTTATATTATTGATATAGATAGGTAGATGTGCTTTACAATTTACATTCCTCTGAATTCCTTCTTACTTGCAGTTACTTGGTCTCTCTCTAAGCTGTTTTTGAGTGTATGTTGTGGTTTTTTATTTTCATCAATTAATCAACAAGGCGCTCAAAAGTTTATCACGTATTAACCCGAATTTTAACATGTTTTAAAGGATACATCAAATATAAACGTTCTGGTATTTGAAATAGGTTTGAAAACAAACTGAAAAAAAAAAAAAAAGCAAGAGCATGGGGTTGAAACATCCAATATGCCCCATTTTAGCGTAACGGTATGTATCTATATTTTGAACCTTGCTTCACTACTTGTAATGTAAACTTTGATGCCAATGGGTTCGGTATCGGTTTGCCTCAACTCAACAACACATACCCAAAGGGGGTGGGGTGCAGGAAACCAAGGTTCAAAATTTCATCATGTATTGAAGCGTATTGGACATATCATGTTATATTGGTTTGGTCCTTGATAATATGCGATCTGTTCTCTCTTAACTGGAAGGTAGTTCGGACGTCATATTAACACATGGCCGGTTGAACTGCAAGAAGAACAATATCAAAGGTCATGGGGTGGTTTACCTGGTGTGGACATTCCAATACTTAAGTTAGCAAAGAGTGTTGTAGCAAGTTGGTTTGCTTGTAAATATGAGAGTATGAGAGCTAAATCACATGTACCTTCTGAGGCTGGAGGTATTGCCCTTATATAGGCTAGTTGTCATAGGCCTCACAAAACATATCCGAGATCTCTGGCTTGTGTAACCAGGAGTCCGTTTTGCACCCGAGAGATAGACTTCATGTGAGATGATAAGGCTTATCAAGTCCCTCTGATTCGGACAAGATAAGGATAAGGCTCATTGATGTGCGGTGTGATCCTGAAGAGATCAGAGACGACTGTCTAGAATCTAGATGAGGGCTATGTAGCACATCGACAAGTCGGGACACCACAAGCTACTTGAACATCAGCCTTACTCGAGGTGTCCAAGCTGACCTGGCCTACTGAGGTTTTCTAATGTACAATACTTTATTTTCTTATTAACTTTTTTAAGACAAGGTTTCAAGGTTAGGTAAGATAGGAGTAGGGATGGCCATAAGTTGAGCCTTTCACAAGCTATTCGAGCTCGGCTCAGTTTAAACCAAACTTCGAGCCGAATTTGAGCCCAATATATATAGGCTTGTTTGCTAATCGAGCCAAGATCGATCCCAATGAAGCTTGGCTCATGAGGCTTACGAGCCTATATATATACATACATACATATACATATATATATATATATATATATATATATATATATATATATATATATATATATATATATTAATAGTAAATATTTTTTATAACTCTTAGCTTTTTTGTCTAAAAAATAAAAAATAATAATTTTATACATATAATTTTTAATTTACAAAAAAAAAACTTGGCTTATAGTTGAACTCAAATCTCTAGCTCGAATTGAACTCAAGCTCGAACCCTAATACTATTCATGCAAACTAAGCTCAAATAGCCAAAATAGCCAAATATTCGGCTCGGCTCAAATCCACCCCTAAATGGAAGTTCTAATGATTATATATAGAAACCCCTCTAAATTCCTTTAAATGGTGTTGAGTTCAAAGTCAAATATATATATATATGATACATTGGATATGTATGAAATTCTCTTTTTTTTTTATAAACAATTAGTTGAAATAAATTGATTATTTACGCACTTTTTATCTTTATTTTCCTTTTCTAATAAGGATGCATTTGTATAGATTAAAATATTGAAATGGGTGGATTAGGTTGGGTTGTTAGCCTTCAACCCTCATTCAACCCATCCATTTGCCTCCTTATGCATATAGTAATTATTGTATCGCACACATCACACCCAATACAGTCTTCTTTTTTATTAGGTAAAGGATGGCCATAACACAAACACGAAACCCAAACTCATTGAGGACCGGAATGTGGTAAGCGGTCACAATAGCTAAATCAATAACAACCAATGATAATAGCATTATGGCCAGTTATGCCTTACTTTCTTATGCTGACCAAGTGCTGATGCTATTCATGCATTGGCTCAGTTTGGAAGGAGCATAAATACAAATATGTAGAGTATAAAATCTGGTATTTTGTATCTATTTGCACTGTATATATTTATATTTGTACTCTATCCAAATTGAGCCTAATACAAAATCAATACAAAAATTAATAATTAACATAGTGGAAAGCCCTTCAAAATATTGTAGTTCATCTCGCATACCATGCTTTATTCTTCAAAAGACACCCCATTTTGTTGTCAAATTGATCAATTAGGGTATGCTAATCCAATAATATGAAGAAATTTAAGGCACAAAGGGAACCAAGGCTCCTTAGAATCCACTCCTCCCTCCACCTCTGTTAAGACCTTTGAAAATAACTTCACACAAATCGTAAACCCCTTCCTCTACCCATTTAATTAGTTTCTTAAATGTGAAATATAATGTCACATTCAAGGTTATAATAATAAGAAACATCACCTCTGATTTGGTTTTTTTTTTCTTTTATATAAAAAAAAAGTTATGGTCAAATGTGCTGTTAGAAAGAAGTTTCAATATATATGACACATTTATTGTCTTTACTTATTTCCATACGACACCGCAACCATGGATAAAATGAACATGTGTTGTATGGAAAACTAAAAGAAAAATCTATGGGCAGCAACCAGGTTGAGATACCATCCATATTTGGTTCATATTTTCAATTTTAATAGGTTTGGGCATTGTCAATAATAAAACTATAGATTTTTTTTTTCGGACACATAACTTTTGTAAATGGTTATTGATGAAGGAACATTTGGCCTGACCTCGTAATTATACAACAGGTGGTAAAGGCAATATCTCAGCACAACAGCGCGCCCAAGGCGCGAGCACCAAAGGGAGTAACCAGCGGTCTGAACTCCCTGCTAGGAGCTCGAACTCCCTACAAAGAGCCCAAACTCTCCCTTAGGCCCCGAGCCTCACACAAAGCAACGACCCGAACTGGCCCGCCCCACGACAGTTCGGGACACTCCCCTATCCGAACTCAAGACTTCACCTCGCCCACCACTCCAGCACTTCGCCTCCAGGACGCCAAACTGAACAACCGTACCTCGCCTGACACCGAGATAGTTCGTACCCAGGGGCGGCGCACCTAACTAACCTGGGATCTGATGCTTGATAGCCGCACTCAAACGGCCACCTGCCACCGCCACCTGCTACCGCCATCTCCAGTTGCAGAGATGGCTCCGACAAAGAGAGCAGTGGCGGTTCTGTCCCAGCAGAGGTGGTGATACCCGAATTGGCAGAGCGCAGAGATAATCATACCTGACCTGACAGAAGCCTCGGAGTGAGTGTGCGAAGTGGTTATAAAAGGCTCCCTACCCCCCAAGAACAAGGTATGTGAAATTTGTGTCGTTTGGTTTTGTCTTGCCTTTGAGAGAATACTAACTTGAGCTTCAGAACAATCTCACTGGGTTCCCCCCGGAGTTCCCTCATCTTCTCCGTTTCAGGTTCCCCGTAGCTCCGTTCTTGACCTCGCCTGCCTGGCCATAGCAGTGCGAGCAACTGCCTCAGTAGCAAGAGCAGCCACCTCAGCAGCTCGGGAAGTCACCTTGGCAGCATGAAAAGCCTCTTCAGCAGCTCGCGCCTGCCTCGAGCTCCTCTCCACCTAGGCCTCCAAGGCATGGATAGAAAAGTTCACCTACCAAAAGGAAAGAACAAGTGATTAAGAGAACGACAGCAAGAGGGATAAAAGCAAAGAAGCCCGAGAAGAAATCTGACTCACCACCATAGCATGAGTGGCAGCATGACAGGCGACCTGGTTCAAAGGAAGATCGGTCCACACCGTGACCTCCTCGGGAAAGGTGGCCTCCCTACTCTTCTAAAGAGAGTAGTTCGGCAACAACACGCTCATGAATTCCCCTTGGGCTCCCGAGCCTGAGGGCCCAACTCGCGTATAAGCGGATCCAGAGTAAGCGGGAGCACTAGAGTAGGCGGGAGCCCTATGTGAGTAGTCTCGGCATAAGGGCCCCCTGTTTCTTCTTGCATTGGAGGAGCCACCTCTGGCTCCCTGGGCGGATCCTCTAACGGGTAGTTTGGTACCTGAGGCTTTGCATCTTGGGGCAGCTCGACACGAGTTCGCTTGGCGACTCGCTTCCTCCTCTTCATGCCTTGAAACAGGTGCCCACCGTGAGTCTTTTCTGAGTCCATCACACCTGCAAAAAAGAGTTCAGCATCAGAAAAAACGAAAGAACAAAGCAAAACAAGAAACCTCTGAGCAAGGAACCTACCCGAACTCAGGGCGGCCGCAATGAGCTTGGCCTCCATCAGATACTGATGGCATTTTAGCCTCAACCATGCCCATTGCCAGAGGCCCTTCACCGTCTCTTTATCAAGCGTAACACCAGAGTCAGGGGCGGCCATCCCCCATTCGGTCTGAAACGGCCACCCTAGTACACTTCGCACCCCGAAGTAGTCCCGCTTCCATGCCGAGACCTTGTTGCAAAGTTCATGTAAGAGCTTAAAACCCAAGCGAGGAGACAGGTAATATGCCCGCCTACGCCCGGGAAGGGGACCCACTTGCTTCTTAAGCATTAAAATAGAAGAGAATATCTCCAAGTCTAAAGGAAAGCCTTGTTTGCAAAATAAGGAGATTGTCCCCAGCAAGTTACGAATGGAGTTCGGGTGAAGCGGGCCGATAGTAACGCCGAAGTGGTTCATGACCTCAACAAGAAGGGGGTGGAAAGGCAGTTGCAGCCCCGCAGCGAGCTGCTCCCGGAATATCACGATCTCTTCATGATCGTGTTCCCAAGGAAAGCTACCCGAAGGTATGAAGTAGGCGTATTCCCCAGGCAAGTTGTAATAGGTAATAAGGGATTGGAGCTCCTCAGGCGTCATGGTCGAGGGACCAAACTTGTCTAACATCCGACCTCGACGAGAGGTGGACGCCAAACTGCCCGAGGCAGCTCGACCTACGGGCTCAAACTCTTCCTCAAGTTCTACCTCAGGTTCGTTAAAGCCATCGGGGGATGCAACTCGGTTCATAGAACCTGCATCTGGACTAAAATTTTTCTCTATTTTTTTTTGTTTGACAAAGGGTATAAAAGTCATTTATTATAGTTTTAATGCCAACTTTAATGGCTTTTATAATGGCCATACTTGTGTATTTAATTCATCTCTAGTTGTAAGGGTTGAAAATATAACTTCAATTATTACCTTCCACCTCATTTAATCTCCTCTCATTAAGTCTTATACTTAAGGTATTAAATCTCATTTTCTCTTATTAAATCTTATATTTTTAAGTTTTTTTTCACTAACAAGTTCACTTATTAGATTTATGTCAATACTTTTAAGAATATAAACTCATATATTTTAAAGCAAACTCAAAAATAAAACCATTCTTTATCCAAGTGGTGGCTAAGTAATTCAACCATCCAAATCAAATTGATCAACCTATGAAGTCATATTTAGGTAAGAAAACTTTTAAGTTATAAATAAATATAGAAATTTACAAAAATGTAAAAAATTAGACACATTTATGATACTTTTATTAATCAAATTATAAAAATAGGTATAATAAACAAGATTTATTTTTATTTATAATGAAAATGAAATACATAATTTAGAGCTTGCCAAAAATGAAATATAAAAATTAATAATAAAAAGTTCAACTTTTGGATCAAATGTATTAACCTTTTAATGTCATAAATAAACAATAAAAATTAATAAAATATAAAAATACATAAAATTTGCAAAAAAGAAAGCATTTAGGCACATGTATAATATCATGTATTTATCATATTAAACAAAAAGTAAGTGTGGCATATCATAATTATTTTTACACACAAAAAATAGAACACATCTATAATTTCATATTTACACTACTATTAAAAATATGAATAAGATTGTGGAAATTTCTTTTGACTAAAATCAAGGTTTCAAAAAATTAAGATGTAAAATATAATGTAGCTTATTATTTTGACCGTTAGATTAAAATAAGGTTAAAGTCCACTGTATATATAAACTATTATGAGAGGGGAGCATAAAACTCTAAGAAGGAGGAGGGTGCTTAAAGATGAGAAGTTAAAGAAGAAGAAAAAGAAGAAGAAGAAGAAGAAGTCGACGGCTATCAGTGTTCATCATCACTGCTACTACAACACCATTTGCCCTCTTCTTACATCTCTCTCATCTCTATCATTTGCTTCAGTGGTGATTTGGTGTATCTTAGATTTTAATATAAGACCGATATTGAATCTCTCATCTCTTGCATCGAATTTTTGATTTCTTCATTGGAATTGTATTTTTTTGCTATTACAACTTAAAAAGAATTATAAAAATGAGAAAACTCAAAATCAAAATAGAAAAACTTAAAACCCTAACTACATATATAAAAGAGCATAGGCTTGCAAATTGCCATATTACTAGTTGAGCTGACTTAAACCCAGATTGAGTTGGTCCACTCCAACTTAATTGAGACAACAAGCCAAGCCACTTGGTCAAAACCTTTTGCACCAACCCAGCACTAAGAAAATTATAGAACATTAATGAAAGGATAAATAATATAAATAGGGATGCCATACTCAATTGAGAGATCCAAAACCTAAATCCTACCCCCTCTCTCTCTCTTAGAATTTCTCATAGAATTTCCTATGCTCTCTCTCCATCACCTGCTTCTTGGGAACCATGATGGGAGGCCTGATCCCTTGCCGGAGAGGGAACATAGTGCAGCCCCTCTCAAAGTTTGGCCATTTCTTAATTTCCCCAATCCTCTTCCCTCGGATTTTCAGAATGAACTATTGAACAATAAAAGAATGCCACACACATGACACATGTACACCACATGACATCACAACTCACCTTGGCAGGAGTATGTGTGAAAAGCAACCTGGACCCAACCCCTTTACTTATATACTCACTTCCATTTGGTCTTCTGTCCAATGTAAGACAAATGCTTTTCATTACAAATAAAAGAACTTTCAAAGTTTTGGAAGGATATAAAAACATATAAAGCAAACATTCAATAGAAGAATTGGTTCAAAAGTCAAAATATTGAATCTCAAAATACTATCATGTGTTGTTTCTTTTTACATTTGTTTCCATTTCAATCAAAAATTCATATTCATTTTACTCCAAGGGTTTAACGTCATTGCCAATTAAAAGGGTCATCTATAAGAAACCATGCAACAAGAAAGTTGTAGACCAATAAGATTCAATGTAAGTAGATGGCAGAAATGTCCATTTCAAGGACATAATGAACTTTGCAGCCAACAAAGCTTAGTAGCTGGTATTTTGGCTCTGATTGCAGTTTTTTTTTTTTTTTTTTTTGAACTCATGATTATGCATAAAAATTAACAAAAAGAGAAGCTAGAAAATAAGAAATTGTAAACAGGGAACCTATTTCGGGACTAGTACAAAGTATATATTAAGAGCCATTTGGTAAAATAATCAATAAAATACTTGAGGGTATAATAATCGAGTCCGGATCTCCTGTTCACATAGCATTGCAGTCACACATGGGGAATATTTCATCCTCCACAGTTTTATGCATGGGGAGATGTTCCCAATACACGAAGGTAGTGTTATGTTAGTAGACGTGGGCAGGAGATCCAAAATCATAATAATCTACCAAACTTCAGTTTCAACCATTTAAACCTGCAGATCTCTTGCATTAGCAAAATTGTATGGGAGTGCAAATAAGTTTGTTAGTTCTGGTTTATTTTTGTACACTTCAAATTTGCCTTTGTCTTTGTTTGTGAGAAATAAAAATAAGAAGTACTATGAGTTGTCCTCACCTTATATGCAAGAGAATAAAGATAAGGGTGTTATTTGTTTAGGAGGTAGGTGCCGGGCTCCCGGCTTCATATGACAGAGAATTGAGGTAGGTAGAAGGTGGTGCAAATGTTAGTGCACTGTGAATGAATGTAAATGACGATTATAAATAAATAGAAGCAAAATTGAATCAGGTGCGAAATTTGTATTTGAATCATATTTGCATTGCAAACAAATAGAGCCGTATTTATTAAAGGACAAAGCAATAAGCTTATTGATTCAACCCACTTCAACTGTTATCAAACGGCCCCTAATTAGTAAGAAAAAAATAGAGGCCCTTGCCCCTTAGTCATGCAATTATGCTTGAACGGTTCAGATGTTAATCGAGTAAAAATATGGTTTTTGAGGTCAATTAGCATTTTAACAACAAGAAGCCGAATAAATATTTCAAAAATGTAGGGATAGGCCCAATACAAATTTCTGATTTCCACTGTAGAAATATAAACATTCAAAATTTCAACAATCCACACTCTATGCACCAAGTCTGTCTGTGAATTGACATCAATTCTAAGCTGGCACCTACTCCAACAGTATTTTAAGCCTACAAATTCTGACCCTGGGCTGAACCGTCATTCCCCCTAAATATTTCCATATATAACACATTATAAGATCTATGATCGATACTGGAAAGACATAATATTAGAAAGTCTTTGGTCAACTAAAACATCCTGTGAATTTCAATGAAAACCCATTTGATTGATTACCACTTTTATGGTACTAGTTGATTTATTATAAGATTTTTCGGGTATCATATATTTCCAGCATCATAGTAGAACCGTTCACAACCATCCACGAAACAACTCCCTGCATTTCTTTGATTCCTCCAAGTTTTACATGTTTTTTTACTTTTTGAAGTTAAAAACATTAAACATGTGGCCATTTAAAATGATCTACAACTGCCTCTTTATTAGAAAACTTTAGTCTAATTATAACCTACCTATCACGTTATAGAAAGAATGAAATGTGAGACTATCCTTTCTTCGTCTTTTGTTTCATTGCTTTTCAAATCCTTTTTATTCCGTTTGTTTAAATTTAATTATTGGTTGAATTTTAAGTTTTTATTAGAACTGTCCTTTATTCCATTCAATATCAGAAAACCAATAAAATTTTATGGAATAGGGCTAAGTAAAGATTTGTTTAGAAAAAAACGATGTGTTACAAGTTGAAGAATTAAAATTTAAGGGTGAATCGAAAAGGATTTAAGGGAAAGTAATAAGAAATGATTTAAGTATCCGTACTTTAATATTGAAAAGAACAAATAGAATGACAAAACAGGATTATGCAGCTGACCAGGCCCAATCCCATAAGATGATGATTATGTGTGTGTTTTGTTTTGTGGGTGTTTTATGATAAATATTTATCAAAACACCGTTATATATGTTATTGTCAAATTAGCATTTAGTCTATCATGGTGATTCATACACATAGATACTCACAAAAGCTAGCATTGATTTATTTATTCATCTATTATTAGAAGAAGTTTCATTTTAATGTTTCTCACAATGGTTAAGCGTTTATTCATTGTTCTATTGATATAGTGCCTAGTCGCACCTACTTGTCATAAACAATTGACATTATTACTTATTCAGATTTGAAGACAAATCAAATACAAACATTTAGTTAATAAATGAAGCTCTACCAAACACATACTATATTGAGAGAGAGAGAGAGATTAATATGGTGGTGCATAGTGTGTACTTCTATGAGAAGTGAGTTCATGAATAAATAATCAAAATGATAGTTTTTTGTACCTAGTTAGGTAATTCAACCAAAATAAAGGAACATTATCAAATTGAAGAGAGATAAGATTGTCCAGTTGGCTATCTTTAGCAATATCAATTCAATCAAGATTAGCCATGCCATCCACGTTTTTAGTTAAATTTTCATAGATGATGTGTCTATCATTGATTGGCCTAATGTAACTTGGCTGCAACTAAAGTTAACACTAATAGTAGTAGACCACAAAACCTGAACTCATTGTTGTATGACAAGGGGCCGTTTGATAAGAGCTGAAGATCTGAATTGAAAAACTTATCGTTTATAGACTTATGGTGAATAAGTCTTTAAGGAGGTTATTGGCTCCTTAATGGCTAAAACAGAAGTTGGGTGGATCACTGTGCCTTTGAAAATTTTATTATTTTATTATTTTATTAATTAAAAAATAAAACAATAAAATTTTCAGTTTAACAACTTCAACCATTATCATTGTTATTGGGAGAATTGCTAGAAGTATTGGCTTATTGAAGCGCTAAATACAGGGAATATATTGGAACACCAATCTGACAACCCTTAAAGGTTAATGCCCCTCCTAAAGATGTCATGATTCAATTCTTGAGCCCTAATTGATTTTTTATTCAAGTATATTGTTTATTTGAAATGCCTGATACACAATTTTTGTGTACTCTTTGAGCCATAGCAGCTAGGGCATTGTCCCAAAAAATTCTATCAATGATATGAATCAATATTTTAAAAATTGACCTAAAACTAGAATCACTTTGGCCATTGATTTCTGAGTTAGCAGTCCGACCATCTGCTCTAAATAAATCACCCCGTGACAATTTAAAGAATAAATAAAATAAAAGCAGTCAAAAACTGTTATCTAAATCGAATAGATTGATAATTCAACTGTCCAAATCAATGGATCACTCATCAAATTGACTTTTTTTTCCTTTTTAATAAAATAATAATAATAATTTGAGGGTAAAACAGAGCTGGTATCATAATTGATTTCAAATCGAACGGTCTGATCATCCGAATCAACAGCAGTTCAAAAACCATGATAGAAACATCGTAATCAAATAGAAGTGACAACCGTGTTCTTGGCCGCAGTTGAAGCTGTTTTTGACTTTGGAGGTCAAAAAAGTTGGCTTATCGAAACACTAAATATACAGGGAATATTGAGACATCTAACCACTTCTAGATTAGAGATTAATATCCCTCCCATTGGAATCCTGATTCAATTCTTGAGCCCTAATTAATTTTTGGTCCAAGTACATTGTTCATTGAAAATGTCCCACATGCAATTTTTGACACCTTGAAGGCTTGAACCATGGCATTTAGCGCAATAAGTGTGATCTTGGCCCCAACTGAAGCTGATTTTTACTTTGGAGGACAAGAAAGTTGAGTGCAAGGATATATAGGTTTCTAATAATAAAAATTATATTATGAAAAGTAGGGAATGAATTAAACATGTTTCTCATGGCACTCACATAATCACATTAATGTGGAAAATGTGGAATTGAGTTAGCATTCAAGAATAAGGTTACATGTTATTTATTTTTCTATTAATTTGTTATTGACCATAAAAGTAGGTGTCAACAATATTTGAAAATCCAATTTGGAATTCGAGATTTAACATAATCGAATCAAATTCAGATAATTTAAATATCTAATTGGTCAGATTCTGATATTTTATCCATACCAAATAGTTAATCGGATTTGAATTCGAATATGACCTGATTCGATTTGATAAATGTCCAAATTCAATCTATTATTTAATTCTTATGTATAATATATAAAATTTTTAAATATTTTATTTAATTTATGTATATAATAATTAAATTATATAAATAATTTATATATTTATATATTTTATATATTTATTAATTACCTAAAATAATTAATTAGTCGAATTCGAATTCGAATCGAATATTCGAATATTTAATCGGATTCGAATTCGGATATTGCCTAATCCGATTCAAATTCGATCTGTTTACACCCCTACATAAAAGGAGACGTTGTAGACATTAGGTTGTGTTTGGTTTATTAAAAGACAATCTCTATGATGCCACAAGGGGTATAAATAGTAGAAGTAAGGTGCTAATTAGCTAGTTGATAAGGTCTCTTGCTAGTTGTAGTGGAGGCTTGTGATCGACTGCCATGCATAAGTAGTGTCGGGGGTTATGGGTTATCCCTGTTTTGTAGTCCTATGGAGCAAAACAAAAATGTATAAATACTAGAAGAACTTTGACTACTCAGAACCACCATCTATAAATTTTGATGAATAAATTGATTGGTTACCACTTTTATGATACTAGTTGATTGGTTGTAGTGCACTAGTACAAATGCATGGGATTGCAAATGTAAAAAATGGAAATTCTTATTTAATTTTATTTTGGATTTTACTTTATTCTGTTTCATGCCTTAATTTACTTCATTTGTACTGTAATCAAACAAAATAATCTAAAGCTTGAAACATAAATAGGTCAAAATTTACACTCAAATCATTTGTGTTTCCATGGTTTGCATCAGTGTAAATTTATTTGCATTGCAACCAAATACAACTTAAATCTCTATCCACTTTTTGTTTTTTTTTTCTTGTTTTCCAATTAACCAAACAAAGCCCAAGGATTCTCCATATAAAAGATAAAAGATTTTTTTTTTTCTTGACATGGCCATTGTAAAAAGAGTTCAACTTCCATGCATTCACTAATTTTGGCTGCATGTTAAATCCAAATCTCCACCAATCATGTTAAAATCTGCTTACTCTTTATTGGTTCATGTTATAAAAAGTGCGATTTCATGTTTAACAAGGTGTAATTACCATTATGTTCAACCAATCCCATCTTTTACTGCACAAATATACCATAGATTTTCCTTATTTTAATCAATGTTTTAAAAGGCTAAAGGCACAGTTGAGACATAATATCCTCAAAAGGGAAGGCATGAGCCTCAAAGCATAAGAAAAAAATAATAATAACCAATTTAAAAGAAGGAAATATATGAAGAGTCATCCATATAATTGATATTGGATTTATAATCATCTAATAGTTTAGGGGAAAGGGAACAAATTAGTTGATTTGATTTATGCAACAACATCAATAAAAATAAAAATAAAAACAAAAAACATTAAGAAAAGAAATGAAAAATTAACAAGTTTGAGATATTATATATATTTATAATAATAAGAAAAAAACTCACTTTATTTATCCAAGAGATGTTAATAGCTTGATTGGTTCACTTTACATTAAATCACTAATGATTTCATTTATGACAAAATATGGTATTGAGGACTTACACCTCGTGCCTTCTAAAACAATGATTTTAATTTTTAAAAACAAATTCATGCAAATTGACAAACAAGTTCACATTTGATGTTGACTTTTGACCCCTCAATAACACATGGACACACTAGTAAGTGTTTTAGAATTCAAAACATGGAGTGATGCTTTTTCATTCGAATGGTGACGTGTCTAATTTCTTTTACTGGAGGTTACAAGAAAGGGATATGACTATTGTTGCGAAAAGATGTGATTTCTAACTGATACTTATCCTGCGCGTATCGATACACACCGATACGATAGAGTATTATTGATCCGATATTAATGGTTACAAGAAACTGGATACTTATCCTGTCAGCCATGTGTATCGGGCTGATATAATTCGATATGCACCAATACAACAGAGTATCGCGCATCCGCATCCATTAGTCCAATGAGTCTATGCCTTCATGTGATTCATAAAGACCAAGAACATATTCTTCAACCACCATGTCACTTACCACTTTTTTATAATAAAAGAAATGCATTAACCTTTATTACATTAAAGTCTAATAATCTACATACAACTCAAATAAATAATATGTATTAATATTCAATAACTCCAACTATAAATTAAAAAGAATAATTTTTTAAATTAGTATTTTATGATCAATGGAATAAATAATTTATCAAATCTACATATATACCAAAAATTGATTTTTAATTTCAAGAAGTTTATACAAATAAAACTATTATTAATAGAAAAATTATTTTAATACTTAAAATTTATAAATTTGCACATTATATGTATATTCAAATTTTTATAAATTATTAATTAATATTTTAATTTGCATTAAATAATAATATATTTACTATTTAAAAAGTAAAAATATTATTTACAAAATATTTGAGAATATAACATAAATTGAATTGGTCAATTTCACTAATCTACATTTATAAAAAAAGTAAAATAATTATGTATTTTAAAAATTTTATAAAATAAAATATTAATAATGGAATAATTATTTTAGTAATTAAAATTTATGAATTTTCATATGATATATATCTTTAAAATAATAATTCAAATAGAATAGTTGCATATATTTCGTGCATTGGACTTTAATAGAAAATAAAATAATAATGGCCTTGTGCATGTATTAATTTCTAAGAATCTATATAATATGTCTTAGATTCTTGATTGATGCACTATAAATAAAATTGCATAATATCGACGCATCTCGCTATATTAGTTGTAATATATTTCTTCATATATACCATTAAAATATAAAAACTCCTATGTATTTATATATTATTTATAGTTATTTTGACATTAAATTTAATATTATTAATATATTTGTGGAATTTCTGTGCATTTTTCTAGAGTATCCAAACGTTTCTATATTTTTCATCCATATCCATGCGTTTTTTAAGTGTATCCGTATCCGTATTCATATCCAAATTGTCCGATACGATACCCGATACCAATACTTTAATCCTTGCCTCTAACAACAATATAAGCGCTTTTCTTTTTTCTTGTTCATGTTACAAATGTGAGTCAGGATCTGCTCCTTACACTGACCTCACAGTATGTTTCGGTCGCACATCAGGAACATCTCGCAAATTTGTATGTATTATTTAGGCCTTGTTTGATTATAATATTGAAAAGATTTGATATCTAAAAATTTCTTGACCAATCAACTAGTATCATAAACATGGTAATCAATGAGGTATTATTTATCAAAATTCATAAATGTGAATTTTGATTGGCCAAAACTCTTATGATACCATGTCTTTCCCGCATCATAGATTTTCCCTATTATTTATGAAGATGTTCGTAATACACTATGCAATGTAGCTTTGAGGAGCATATCCCAATTCTACAAATGCATCATAGAACACATATCTGGAACACTGTGACCTCACAAGTACCATATTCCAGATTTATGGTGTATGATGCAGCATTTGTATCCGTGCAATTTGGAACCACCTGCATTGACACGGCGAGCATGCAACAATTCCGATACTCGGGTTCCGGTATCGGACGAAATGCGTTTCAATTTTTTTTTGTCGGGAATGAATTTAAATTACAAGAATACCCTTAAGCCATCGAGTAATTAAAAACCGCTGGGTTTTTGGTTTTTTTCGGTGCTGACGCACGCTGCCTCGAAGTCAATAGCGAATACTACTTCTTCTTATTGCTTGTGAAACAAGTTGGATGTGGGGCCCACCTGACACCTGCCAAAGTTTTCAAAAGTTGTTGGAATCTGCTGTTCCACTTGGGTCGGACAGGACAGTTTAGGCAGGCAGGGCAGGGACCTATTCTGACTTCTGAGTGTAAGTGAGTGAGCGAGCGAGCATCCAACGCTAGGTCAGGGGTATTACAGTAATTTTAACTTGCGATGCTCCTGAGTCGGTGAGTCCTGACGCTTCCTTCGCTAATCGCTCGGTCAATGTCGGTGGGTCGGGTTAAGGGATAATTCCGCACTGACCCAATTCCTAATCGAATTTGGCCCTGGCGAATCCCGTATTAAACCCGACCCGTTGTTGGCATCCCTGGTCGAGAGTCCCATGTCTCCGGCCAAAAAAACAGAAAAAAGTTCTAAATTTCCAATGATATGACAGTAAGTGCTCACGGTTCAGTTAACGATCCGTAGGCTTATTTTTCAAATCGAATTGGTATCACCTATTTTTTTTAAATATGAATTGAAATTGAATCAAAGCCAATTAGTTTGATTTATTGACTTTTTTATTTTTTATATTTAAAATATATAAATATATTATTAATGTAAAATATATATTATATTAGGCTCCGCTTGATCCCATGGCAGGCGTGCAAGGCTGCAAGCCTGCAACTACAAATTTTTAAGGTCGGGCGACGGGCCTGGGCCTAATACTTTAAGCCAAGCCCGACCCAACCCGACCCACATATTTTAAATTTATATATATGATTATATGTTATTTTATATGTGATTTAATATATATATATATATATAACCTAAAAGCAAACATTTACCAAAATGATTTTTTTTATATAATCTAAATGAAATCTTATAATCTTTCCCCTTGCTTTTAACCATTATTATTATAAATTTAATTAAGTACAATGATGCCAACGGATAAAACAAAAAAAAATCATACTTTGTCATTTCTCTTTTTTCTCTTTCATATTTGATACTAAACATATAATTATTTACAATGGTGTCACTACTAACTATTTACAATGATATTACTAAATTTCTACATTTTTTTCATATTTGTTAAAAATTGTCTTTATCTCTCATTTTATTTACAATCGGGTCATGTCATACGGATCGTGCTTCCCTCCCCTGGGATATTTTAGGGGGTCGGCTCAGCACAATCCTCGGCCCAAGCTCACACGGCCGCATGGGCCTGTGTCATGTCGTGAGACAAGCTAGTCTGTGGGCCTACTCTTAGGCCAAGCCATGCCACAAACCAAGCTAATCCATGTTTTTAAAAAATTTGCAAAAATAATGAAAAAGTTTACATAAACTAAAATAAATTAATTAATTAAAAAAATCTTAAAATTTTATTTTATGTGTATTTAGATGTATACAATTGTCTATATATGCAATAATAAAATGAAATAACATAATCAAATTGAAAATAAATTTATATATTATATAATTATTGTATATAATATACAACTCGAACCCATGCAGGCCCGTGCCATGTCACAGGCCAAGTCTTAGGTTAGGCCGGGCCATGAATCGGGCTAAACCATGTTTTTCAAAAATTTTGAAAATAATAATGAAACATTTAACATAAATTAAAACAAATAGATAAAAATTAAAAAAGATCTTAAAATTTTATTTTATATGAATTTTGATGTGTACAATTGTTTATATATGCAATAATAAATGAAATGATATAATAAAATTGAAAACAAAATTATATAATTAATATATTATATAATTATTGTATATAATATACGACCAGAACTTGCGCGGGCCCATGCCATGCCATAGGCTGGGCTGGTCTGCAGGCCAAGTATTAGGCCAGGCCAGGCTACGAACATGGCTCGAGCCATGTTTTTAAAAATTTTTGAAAAAAAATAATGAAAATTTAACATAAATTAAAAAATAAACAATAAAATAATAAAAAAAAATCTTAAATTTTTATTTTGGCTTGAGCGCACATGGGCCTGTGTTGTGCCATGAGTCAAGTTGGTCCGCATGCCAAGTCTTAGACCAAGTTGGGCCACGAACCAAGCTAAGCCATGTTTTTTAAAATTTTTGAAGAAAAAAATAAGGAAAATTTTAACATAAATTAAAAAATATACAACAAAGTTAAAAAATATCTTAAAAGTTTATTTTAGCCCAAACCTACATGGGCCTATGCCGTGCCGCTGGCCGGGCTGGTTTGCAAGCCAAGTCTTAGGCCATGCTGGGCCAAGAACTAGGCTAAGCTTGTTCATGGGCTCGGTAGCCTGATAATTCAGCCCGACCCATTAACAACACTAAATTAATTAATTAATTAATTTGAGATAGCCTTTACCAATCTTGTTTTGATAATACATAAAGCTTTATTTATATATTTATTTTACTAAATTATTTAATTAGTTAATAATTTAATAATCTAACAAATTATTATTGCTAGGAAAGTAAGACAGAGAATCATGTATATATTTATAAATTTACTCTCTCACTTGATTGTCTATTTATCTCATTTATTTTACTAAATTTATTTATTTATTAAAATAAATTAATTATTATTCAACTATTTACAATTATTCTACTATATAAAACAAAAATACAATGACAAAAGTTATCTCTCCCTCTTTCATTCTATTGCTCGATGGTCATGATTATTTATTTATTATTTTATTTTATTAAATTAAATATATTATTATCCATAAATTTTATTCATTTAAAATAGATCTTTTTTCCAATAAAATTTTAATTAAAAAATTATCTTTCACAAAAACTTTTTCCTATATAATAATTTACCTTTGACAAGTCACTTACCATCATGTTTTGCCCTTATATGGGTCACTCCACTAGTTATTATTATTATTATTATTATTATTATTATCGAGGTTATTCTCAGGCAGAGCTTCAGCATTTGTGGGATGATGAGTGGGCCCCTTTGAAATCTTAAAAATTGACCCTATACACTATGCTGTTGCTATCATGCCCATGATTCCTCCTGCACCGGTTTCTCCACAATCCGAAACTGAAAGGCTTTCGTCACACACACCCACAGACTACTGGCTGCAGGCTGCAGGCTGCTGCAGCAGCAGTAGTGACGACTGACGACATGGACTGGGGGAAGGAAGAACTAACAAGAGTGGAAGCTACGCAACCATGACGCTTTGCCTAGTTGCCTGCCTTAACAAAGACGACACAACCATCTCTGTCAGCAAAAAGAGCTAGGCCGGCCCGTGACCAGAATCTGTTTGCAGCAGCTGAGCCCTGAAAAGTTCAGCATCATTTGCAACACTCCAATTTCTCTCCTCCATCTCCATGTGGCAGAGAGTCCCACTATCGAAGGCAAATCCATGGAGCAAAATTGCATCTCTAAGACAGTCAATGCCAAAAGTGGAGACTATGTATTGGGATTGGACACCCAGATCTAATTTGGTTCAGTATTGAACCCAGTTGAAATGAACTTTGACAAAATCAGTGGATTGGTGGGTTTGTTGGCACATTACTTCCACGCATCCCCAACTGGAAGGAGAATTTCATTTCATTTGTCCCTTTGGGGAGCTTTTCTAAATGATCTAACAAGTAACAATCTTTTGCTTCACTACTTGGGTAGTGTGTCTCACAATTTTCGTCCTCACACAGTTCTCACAACCCTTCAAACATCTTCTCATGAATAAAAACATACATAGTAAATGTCGTGAGGACTGTGTTAGAACCAATTTTGTGAGGATAGAATCCGATCTCCGCTATTTTAGGGGTGTTAGTAGATTTCAACATTTTTATATATTAAAAGGTAATGATGCAATACCCCAAAAAAGCAAACCACCACACTACTGGGATCCAATGGTTGAAACTTCTCCATATCTTTATAAAATTTCAGGCTTAGGTTGGCCCCACCTATATTACACCCATAATATTTGACATAAACCGTGGGGTTGAACATATGGCAAATCCAATCAGATATCCCATTTTGAAAAATGGTCTGAATTGGCAACAACTTTCCTTGACAGAGAGTAGAAAACAAATGGCTAATTGGTTTGAAGTTGAAAGTGAAAGTGATCTCATATCTCGTCTCTATCCTCTATTAGTGGTCCAAATTTGAATATATAGAAAAGCATTCCGTGTTGTCAAAGTAAAACCTACAAAGTTTGGACACGTGTTACATATAAAATATTGAAACTTTCGATTCCATTGTTACTTGTAGAAAGCACTAACAAAAGGTGGAACACTCAACACTGGGTTGGTTATTAATTTTTGCTTGGTGGGTGGTCAGAGTTAACCATGTCATCCATTCACTTGGTAAAAATATGAGGTAGTCCATCTACAACAAACTCTAAGTGTCTGTTTGGGAGGACTTCAGGTCAGCAATATTAGTAGTGTTGTGGTTGTATTGTGATCGAAAAATTATATATTTAATACAACTTAGAAAGTCGAAAATAAACCACAAAATCTACTTTTTAGACAAATAACTTCTCCAAAGCGGTTCAGTCAACACATGATCAGGAACCCTCCAAAACAGACTCTAAAGAACCTTTTATCCCTATCAGGTCGATTCATATGCTTTTCTAGATGAACTACTAGTTTTTAATCATCATTAGGTTAGGGCTAAAGAGTTCTGGAATTCCTCTGCCTAACCTTTATTCACGGAAATAGTCATGGCATGAACTTCTTTAACAGAAGCTTAAATAAAGCCTTTTCCTCTCTGATAGATGATACTTGTTTAGTTGGAGTTCTTACATTGAATTATATTTAGAAGATATAAAACTTCAAAATAAAGAGGTAAATACAATTAAAGATGGTATGAACTATGAACACTCTTAATTGTCTGCTATGTCAAGTAATCTCTCTCCCTCTCTCTTTCTACACTTTTTTCCATGTGCATTCACGTGCCCACCGCAGGTGTGCGTGTACAAGGTGTGGATCTAGTAGTTGGTTGTCCAGAGAAGAAGGTTGAATGACTAAAAAATCTTTAATGTGGAAAATTGGTTCGGCAGAGTGGCCCCACGTCCCACTTAATTTAAGCCCTCAAACCCTTTTCAAGGCAAGAATCTTCACATGGTCAGAAAGAATAAATCTCACTTTTCTGGGGCCCCACAGGTTCCTATGCCAAGAGGCCGATCCAGAGCTTGAGCTGTCAATGGGTCGGATCTGGATCAGTGTAGGGCCCTTACGCCTAGACCTGACCCAACAAATAAATTTGCAGAGCCAGTTCCAATGCAGACCTATTCTGTCAGGACCCATTTGACAGACCTATCCAAGGGTCCCCTACCTAGTGGAGGGACAGTTTGGATTAGCTCATCATTCCTCCGCAAGGAAGAAAAAGGGTAGGTAGCTTTCCCATAGTTCCTAGTTTCTACCATGGGATCCTATGGTGAATCTGAACTGTCAAGCCAAATGTATAACCCATGTCAACATTTTGTAGTTTTAGCCAATTGTTCATATTTCTAGCTAAGGTTTAAAGTATAATATCACAATTTGTATTGCCCCAGCATCAGAACCGTTTTGGCTATGGGTTTCTGGGTTGATGGTTCGACTGTCTGGTTTGAACTGATAATCTGTTTTAACAAAAAATTAAAATAAAAAAACAATCAAAACCATTAAATGGATCCGACAGTTCAACCACCCAAGTCAATGAATCATTTACCAAATCAACGCTTTTTGGGCAGAGACCAAGTTTAAAGTAAAACAGAACCAATTACATGGACAGTACCCAGGCCGAATGGTCTGACCGTCCATGCCATATGCCAACGGTAGTTATAAAACATTGCTTTGTGATCCAGGATTTCTTATATGAACAATGTGAAGAGAGGATGCCAACCCCCCCCCCCCCCCCTCCCGAAAAGAAAAAAAAAAAGTTCCCAAGTGGAAGTTTCCTAGACTATGCAAAGCACACTGAATGATCCAACCAGAAGATGCAATATAATATGTTTTAAGCCAATCTGGAGAATAAAAAAGAGGAAAGAAAGAAAGAAACAAGTCTGCCATTAATATTTCTGTCATAGGTTCCCCAGAACTACAACCATGTCTCTACCTCGTAAAGACTCGTCACATGATAGCAGCTCTGCTACCATGTTTTATCGTTGAGAAAACAACTTCCAGTTCAATGTGTTAATGACTTATGAGGAGGCGTTCATGAACTTCCTGAGTACATGAGGTGACCTTTATCTAAAAGGAAAAGGATCAAGTGATAGCAGCTCTGCAATCACGAGTAACAGCAATCCAATGAGACCAGACGCATCAAAAGAGTTACTTTGGAGGCTTTTTCCATCTTTTCATTAAAGGCATTGAAGAGATGAGAACTTGAAAAGGACTATTCAATAGACTAAAGCTGGGATCCAGGGACTGTCCACCCTTCTCATGTTTTGACTTTTGAAGATCAGAACTCTCTGGTTATTCAGTGTAGAGAAGCTTCTTTTCAAGTTAAAACAGAGAGGAATTTGCAAAAGATGCTCCACTTGGGTAAAAGCTTATCTGATTAAACTGATCC
Source organism: Nelumbo lutea (assembly GCF_056320005.1). Taxonomy (NCBI): domain Eukaryota; kingdom Viridiplantae; phylum Streptophyta; class Magnoliopsida; order Proteales; family Nelumbonaceae; genus Nelumbo; species Nelumbo lutea. Next base: position 111,007,810 of record NC_142685.1, on the reverse strand, counting down.
CTCTGAGTAGCCATTGTTATTTTACTTGTGGCCCAAATCTAGTCAGTGTTTGGTTTGGTCCCCATTCTAGAAAAATGAAAGAGGTGCACACGTTCTCTTCAAGTCCTCTACAGGATCAGATGGATCCGACAAACTCTCTAACAAAAACTTGTATATTTTGGTCAACTCAGATGCATCTTTCAATCCAGACTCAAATGAAGTTGATAGGAAAATGGGGACCCAAGTGAAAAGAACTACTGAATAACAAGAACTTGAGTCAACGGAATTATTTGGGGACCCCGTTTCTTCATTAGGCCATTATTTTGAGCCAATCCCAGAAACCAAACCATCTTAAGATGTCAGTCAAATCAGACCCGTAGTTTGGGGGACGCCATTGATCTGCGAGCGGGGGAGGGTCTCACTTCTCAGCCACAATTTACTTACAACCGAGGAGCCATGAAAATGATGTAAAGCCACAGGGCTGTTAATGGGACAAGAAAGTTGACTCAGTTTGGAAGGAGTAAAAATACAAATATCTAGAGCGCAAAATCTTGCATTTTCCATTATTTTGTATGTTTTTGTACTGTATGTATCTGTACTCGTATTCCTTCCAAACTGAGCCACAAAAACAGAAAGGGTTCAACCTGCAAAGAACAAATGAACAATTATATAAAAAACGCATACCCATGGAAGGAGAAAAAGGAAACATGATCCTCTGAAAACAATTAAACAAGCAAATTATAAATTAGGAAATACTGCAGAGCACATATATGTCAAGGAATAGCTTGGAATGTTAGGGTGCAAACGGCTTGTGGGAATACCAATTCGATCCCATTAAGGATGATCTATAATCCATCCATTTATAATTCAATCAAATTTGGATCCACCGTCAACCAATCCCAATAAAATCAAATTAGATTTTTTTAACACAAAAATATTCAATTTAAAATATAACATTAAAGTCATTTAGTAAAAATCACTGATTGTAGATTTAGTCGAATTTCTTGTGAAAGGAAAGAGGAGGAAGATAAAGATTCAGTAGTAGAGAAGAAAAGAGGAGAAAAGAGTAGGAAGTCAATCAGGATTCTTTAATTTACCCTAGCCGCCAACCCCTCATTATATTTATACTTAACTTAAAGGATGAGGTATTACAAACATGCCCTTAGTAGGGCGGTTACCAATGTAGCTGAACAATCAACTTAAAAGCATAAACTAATGGGCCTAAAGCCCAACAACTTCCTAACTAAATAACTTAAAATAAGAATAAAAAACAACTAGCCCAACTCAACACTCCCCCTCAAGACGTTCTGAAACTCCATGTGCCATGGCCCTGTATTTAGTTTCAACACTTGATCTTGCCACCACTTTTTGTTTCTTATTCTTCCACGAGACAAGGTTACCCCCAACAAGAGTGCACACTCCTGAAATTGATCTCCTGTCATCAAGGCGTCCTGTCCAATCTGCATCTGTATAAGCCTCTAATTTCAACTATCCATGATCAGTAAACAATATGCCTCTACCCGGGTGTCTCTTCAGATAAGCAAAAATCCTGTCAACTATCTCTCAATGCTGGACTCGTGGAGCATGCATGTATTGACTTACCACACTTACTGCATAGGAAATGTTTGGTCTTGTTATACACAATTATAGTAGTCGACCCACAAGTCTCTGATATCTCCCAATGTCCTTTACTGATTCACCTTCTGATGCATTGATTCTATGGTTCTGATCAATGGGGGTACTGATTGCCTTCGTTCCAAACTTCCCTGTCTCTTGAAGAATATCCAAGACATACTTCCTTTAAGAGACAAAAATTCCATGTTTTGATCTTGCAACTTCAATGCCTAAGAAGTATCTCAGTTCTCCAAGATCCTTAATTTCAAATTCTTTATGTAGGTTCCTTTTCAGATCATCAATCTCACTCAGATCATTCCCGATGACAACAATATCATCCACATAAACAATCAGGATTGACACCAAAGATCCCCTTCGCTTCACAAACAAAGTGTGATCGGATTGAGTCTGAGTGTAGCCAAAAACAATCAAAGCTTTTCTGAATCTGTCAAATCATGATCTGGGAGATTGTTTCAAACCATAAAGTGACTTCTTAAGCCTGCATATCTTTCCCTTTTCAGTATCACTGTAAAAGCCAGCAGGAAGATTCATACACACTTCCTCTTGTAGATCCCCATTTAGGAAAGCAGTATTCACATCAAGTTGAAACAATGACAAAGAGTATGAGGCAGCAAGAAAAAGAAGTATCCGAACAGATGTCATATTTGCAACTGGTGCAAAAGTCTCTAACTAATCAATGCCATTGGTCTGTGTGTACCCTTCTGCAACAAGTCTTGCCTTGTACCTTTCTATGCTTCCATCTGCCTTATATTTTACTGTGTAAATCCATCTGCATCCAATTGTCTCATTGCCTTCTAGTAGATCCACAATGTCCAATGTCTGATTCTTAATCAAAGCTGCCATCTCTTCCTGCATAGTTGTCTTCCACTCAGGTTTGGAGAGAGCATCACTAACACCCTTGGGTATAGACACTAAGTCAAGAGGGGAAAGAAAAACACGGTAGGAAAGAGAAAGTCCATTGTAGGATAAGTACTGTGAAATACAATGAGCAGTACACTTTCTCTTTCCTTTTCTGATAGCAATAGGAGGATCAAGGTTATCTGTAATAGGGTTAGTAGAATCAATGGGAACTAAAACAGTAACGGGACCAAAAGGAATACCTAAATCCATGTCAGTCGAATCTGAAGTCTCCAATGAATCGACAGGAAGTGATATGAGTTCATCTTCAGTGGAATCAACCTCTTGGGGAAGTCTTTGTTGTAAGTAATGCTAAGAAGCAGGACGCAAAGAAAGTGGTAAGGTAGGTGACACAGGATGGTCAAGCACAAGAGTGCACATTGGGACTGGAAATGGGAGAGGAATAGGCTGCTGGCTCACTTCCCCCAAAACACTCCCCCTGAGAATGATTCTTTGAGACAAAGTATGTGGATTCAAAAAAGGTGACACCCATGGTAACATGCCGGCTCCCAGAGACTAGATCATAGCAACAGTATACTTTCTGATTTTCTGCATATCCAAGGAAGACACACTTCTTTGCCTTGGGATCAAGCTTTGAGCGGTGAGGACCAAGGATATGTGCAAAGCAGACACACCCAAACACCCTTAGAGGAATATGAAACATCTCCCCCTCAGGAAAAATGAGACTGAATGGGGTGTTGAATCCAACTATATGAAAGGGCACCCTGTTAATCAGATATACTACTATGAGAATTGCATCACCCCAAAACCGAACTGGAACTGTAAATGTGATCATCATGCTTCTTGCAATCTCAACAATGTGTTTGTTCTTCCTTTCTGCAACACTATTATATTATGGGACAACTGCTCTGATGGACAACACCATATTCTAACAGATATGAGGCAAGGTGTTTTTCAAAATATTTCCTATCATTGTTTGACCTAAACACATTTATTCTTGTTCCAAACTATGTTAACACCACCTGATGAAATTGCCTCACCAAGGATGGTACTTTATCGTAGGATCTCATCAAGTAAATCCAAGAGTATCGTGATAAATCATCTACAAATAAGACAAAATATCAATAGCCTCCCATAAACAGAACATGGTAAGTACCCCACACATCCGAATGAGTAGCATCAAAAGAAGAAGACCACCTTTTATTACTAGGTTTAAATGAATGTCTACAATGTTTCCAAGTTAACAACCTTCACACTCCAAACTTGACAAACTAATAGACTCAAAACGTTTTGAAAACAAAATACTCAAAGAAGAAAAAGGTAAATGGCCCAAACAATTATGCCAAAGCATAATTTGACCCAAAGACCTTGACTCACTATCCCTACTGACATGATGACTCTGATGAGGAGGAAGTACATCCAGGAGATAGATTTCATTCACTTCATGACCACTCCCAATCGTCCTCTTTGAATCTAGATTCTGCAAAATACAACGACTAGGAGAAAAAATTATTGAACAGTTCAGGTTCTTAGTCAAACTACTAACAGATAACAAATTAGTGCTAAATCTAGGAACATGAAAGACAGAGGGTAGACAAATAGAATCGTTAATCTTGAAGATCCCTTCCCAGCAATAGGAACATGAGATCCATCAGCTATGGAGACCTTATCTCTGCCAGAACAGAGCTGGTAAGAAAAAAAAAATAGTGGAGCTATGGGTCATGTGCTCTGAAGCTCCACAATCTATAATCCAAGGAGGTCCCTCCTTACCTAAAGTAGAAACATAATTTGCAGTGAAGTGTGAACTACCAGTGCGAGCAAAGAAAGTAGAGTGGATTCCACCAGTGCCACCTGTACCTTGTTGTCCACTTGCTACTGAACTGGAACTGGTTGTATCTCGCTGGTTCAAAAGTTGCCCATACCTCTCAAGTTCGGCCCTTACTGCAACAGCTACAACAGACTCCAGAGCAGTTGTAGTAGGAGGGGCCAGAATGTCACCAGTAACTGCTATGTGTGCATTTACCTTCTTATTTTTCAGTCTAGTCGGCACAAGATGTGGGTGAAGCTTCCATCAAATATCTTTTATATGTTTTGGCTTCTTACAATAGTCACAGATCAAATCTTTTTTATCTTCCTTCTTGATTTCACTGCCACCTCGATCTCCACTTTGTTTAGGTTTCACAGTACTCACCATGTCAGACTGATAAGAAACAGGATTTTTCATCACCATATCTCTCATGCTTTCCTCCCCTGACATAAAGGCATATGCGTAGGAGAGGGTAACACTGTCCCTAGAAAGAAGATGTTGTCTTGCAATATCATACTCAAGGTTAAGGCTAGCAAGAAATTCAAACACCCTATACTTCTCTAAATGTTTCTAACAGGTAGTTGCATCCTTAGTGGTTTCTCAAGCAAATGTCTCTAAATAGTCAATCTCCTGCCATAGGGTTTTAAGGGCTGAAAAATAAGCTACAACATGTCTATCTCCTTGCCTTGTAGAAATAATCTGATTTATTAATTGATAAGCCCTAGCAACATTCTCCCTCTGTGAATAAGTTTCTACAACCTCATCCTATATTTCCTTACTTGTATTTGCCCATAAAAATTTTCACTTATATGGAGCAACATGGAATTACACAACCAAGTCATCACCATATAATCCTCCAGTACCCATCGGGAGCTGCTAGTTTCGGGTTTCACTTCTTCACCAATGATATATCCTAATTTGCCACAGGCACCAATGGCCATCTTTGCAAATTCTAATCATTCTAAGTAATTTACATCATTCAACCTAACTATAGGAATGGTCCCAGTCCCTAAAAGGTCTCCAACACCTCCTTCCACTCATCCCATTTCACTCCCAGGCTTATTTTCAACTTCGTGACCCTCCATGCTTCTCAAAAAATGTAAAGAAAATAACTGAAATATGCAAGGAACCCTTCTGGAACCAACAACACTTTTCTGGTGTCCTAGACTATCTTCCCATAAAATATATATTTTCTATGGAAGAGAGAGAAGAGGCAGCCACTCTCTCTAGAAGCCTCCAAATCAGGCAAGACTTGAACCACCCCTTACAGAAAACTCCAAGGAACCCTAAAAAATTAGGGTGCCACTTCCTATGTCAAAATTGAAGAGTCCAACAGAAACATAACTCTTCCTCTTTCTCTAGTTTTTCCTGATTTTGATGAAAAACCCTAGACTAACTACAGGGCACACAGATCCACCAAAAAATCCAAAAACTGGGTTTACCTAAGAACTTCGATGAACCTCTTAAATCACCATGCAATCAATCGATCTAGGACTGCATGAAGAAACAACTCAAGGAACCTTCGACCTGCTCTGATACCAAGTAGAAATCACTGGTTGTAGATTTAGTCAAATTTATTGTGAAAGGAAAGAAGAGGAAGATAAAGATTTCAATAGTAAAGAAAAGATAAGGAAAAAAGAACAGGAAGTCAACCAGGATTCTTTAATTTACCCTAACTGCCAACCCCTCGTTATATTTATACTTAACTTAAATGATGAAATATTACAAGGATGCCCTTAGTAGAGCGACTACTACTGTAGCTGAACAGTCAACTTAAAAACATAAACTAATGAGCCTAAAGCCCAACAACTTCCTAACAAAATAAATTAAAATAAAAATAAAAAACAACTAGGCGCAACTCAACACACTTTGTCTTTTATCACAAAAAAATGTCCTTTTGTCTAATTTATTTCTACAATTTAATGTGGATTGCCATCCAAGACTTCCCACTAAAGATCAGAGGAACTCTGCCGCTCTGCGCCTTGTTAATGGTGCTAGTTTTACTTTAATACCAAAATGAGGTCCTGTACACATTTGTATTTGCACTCTTTTTTCCCAAACTGAGCCTAATCAAAATTTGGATGTTTGATTCCCTCATATCTGCCTCAACCCATTGCAGCACTACTGGAATGCCATTACTTCAGTTCCAGGGGGGATCTTGGAAGGGTGGAGGGCACAGGCCTAAACCCTTGGCATCTCTGGAAATTTGCTAGAAGAGCGAGCTATCCAAATTTTGACCATCCAAAAGCGACGTTCAAAATATCAATACTGCTTTTTGTTG